>NC_041387.1:17176830-17183036 GCF_002162155.2 Triticum dicoccoides
GTCCCCACGCCCCCGTCCTCCGGCGTCCCGTCCTTGCCGGCGCGCTCCCTCCGCCGCCCTCGGCCGCTGCGCCGGAGTGCCTCCTCACCGGCCGCCCGACTCCGCCTCGTCGCCCCGTCGCCTCTACTGCTCGCCACCGACCGGATCCGGCGAGATCTGGGTCGGGGCCGCCTCCTCCGACCTTCCTCGGCCGCTCTCCGGCGAGAACTCTGGCTGCCTCGGTTCCCGTGCCTGGCCCGATCCAGATCCGAAGGTTGACCCCCGAAATCCTAAGTCCCAGATTTTTGTAATAACCATGCCATGTTCATGCCATCATATCTCTGCAACCGTTGCTCCGTTTTGAGTGTGCTCTATATGAAACTTGCTTAGAATTGCTTGTAGTTTCATATTATCATGTTGCATCCTTGTTTTGAGGTGTTTGCTTGATGTTTGGGTGCATTTCGCATCAATGCCATGTTTAACTTGTTTTGCTCATATCTTCTAGGCCGTAGCTCCGAACTAAATGAACTTTATATGTAACTTGACTAGAATCTCGTGTAGATCCTCCTTGTGCATCTTAACTTGCTGTTTAACAACTTGAACATAAGGTCTATTCAGATCTGGACCAATTTCGAAATTTGCATATGAGGACTTACCGGAATTGTTATATGTTGTTTCCGGCCTCATTTAAACTTGCCTTGATGTGTTGCTCTTGTTTGCATCATCTCTTGCCATGAGTAGCTTCATCTAGGTTTGTCATGCATCATGCTTGTTGTGCATCATGCCTTGTTCATGTGTGGTGTGTTTACCTTGTTCATGTGTGGTGTGTTTACCTTGTTCATGTGTGGTGTGTTTACCTATGTTGTGTGCTTCTTTTCGATAGTTCTTGTTTCGTTGCGATCGTGAGGATTCGTTCGTCTACGCTTGGTTCGTCTTCGTGGCTTCATCCGTTCGTCTTCTTCATGGACTCGTTCTTCTTCCTTGCAGGATTTCAGGCAAGATGACCGCTACCCTGGATCTCACTACTATCATTGCTATGCTAGTTGTTTCGTTCTATCGCTATGCTGCGCTACCTATCACTTGTTTATCAAGCCATCCCATATTGCCATGAACCTCTAACCTTTGACACCTTTCCTATGCAAACCGTTGTTTGGCTATGTTACCGCTTTGCTCAGCCCCTCTTATAGCGTTGCTAGTTGCAGGTGAAGTTGAAGATTTCTCCATGGTGGACATGATTTTGGTTGGGATATCACAATATCTCCTATATTATTAATGCATCTATATATTTGGTAAAGGGTGGAAGACTCGGCCTTATGCCTAGTGTTTTGTTCCACTCTTGCCGCCCTAGTTTCCGTCATACCGGTGTTATGTTTTCGGATTTTGCGTTCCTTACGTGGTCGGGTGATTTATGGGACCCCCTTGACAGTTCGCTTTGAATAAAACTCCTCCAGCAAGGCCCAACCTTGGTTTTACCATTTGCCTCACCACCACCTATCATTTCCCTTGGGTCGGCCAACCCGAGGGTCATCTTTATTTTAGCCCCCCCGGGCCAGTGCTTGTCTAAGTGTTGGTCCGAACCGAGCCGCCTGCGGGGCCCCCTCGGGGCAACTCGAGGTCTGGTTTTACTCGTAGCCTGTCTCATCCGGTGTTGCCCTAAGAACGAGATATGTGCAGCTCCTATTGGGATTGTCGGCGCATCGGGCGGTCTTTGCTGGTCTTGTTTTACCATTGTCGAAATGTCTTGTAAACCGGGATTCCGAGTCTGATCGGGTCTTCCTGGGAGAAGGTCTATTCCTTCGTTGATCGCGAGAGCTTGTCATGGGCTAAGTTGGGACACCCCTGCAGGGTATAATCTTTCGAAAGTCGTGCCTGCGGTTGTAGGCAGATGGGAATTTGTTAATGTCCGGTTGTAGATAACTTGACACCAGATCCGAATTAAAACGCATCAACCGTGTGTGTAGCCGTGATGGTCTCTTCTCGGCGGAGTCCGGGAAGTGAACACGGTTTTTGGGTTATGTTTGACGTAAGTAGGAGTTCAGGATCACTTCTTGATCATTGCTAGCTTCACGACCATTCTGATTGCTCTCTTCTCGCTCTTATTTGCGTATGTTAGCCACCATATATGCTTAGTCGTTGCTGCAGCCTCACCACTTTACCCCTTCCTTTCCCTTTAAGCTTTGCTAGTCTTGATACCCATGGTAATGGGATTGCTGAGTCCTCGTGGCTCACAGATTACTAGAACAACAGTTGCAGGTACAGGTTCTGCGATGATCATGACGCGAGAGCGATCGATGCTTGCTTGCGTTGAGTTTTTCTTCTGCTTCTTCGATCAGGGGATAGGTTCCAGGTCGGCAGCCTGGGCTAGCAGGGTGGATGTCGTTTGAGTTTCTGTTTGTGATTCATCCGTAGTCGGATGATGCTCTGATGTATTGTGATGTTGTATTCGTGTGGCATTGTATGCCTTATGTATGTATCCCCATCTATTATGTAATGTTGATGTAATGATATCCACCTTGCAAAAGCGTTTCAATAAGCGGGTCTATCCTTGGTGGGACCTTCGAGTTCCTTTTGGATAGGGTCGCATATTGGGCGTGACAACGCACCTCGCCAAGGCAGCGCACCGATTTTGTTGCTTGGGCACCAGAGAAAAGTGGGTTGTTCACGGTGAGAAGCGCGTACTTCTTGGCCACATGCGATTATGATGCTTGCTTCGCAGGTGGATTCTCTAGCTCTGCTCCAAATGGGAGCCGCAATCTTTGGAACTGCATATGGAAATCATCTGTCCCTCAACGTATGAAAATCTCCGCTTGGAAAGCTGCTACAAATGCCCTCCCAACGCAAAAGTGCAAAGTGTACAGGCATCTAGCTACCAGATCCACGTGTCCATTGTGCGGGATGGAGGAGGAGGGTTCTTTTCATGCCTTAGTGGCGTGCCCTCATGCCAGAAGTGTCTGGCTAAGCATGCACACTAGATGGCCACTTCCTGGCGATGAGGTTTTGATCGATAACGGTAAGGAATGGTTACTACATCTCTTGTCCAGGTGCCCTGATGACATACGGGACATGATCATTATGATTTGCTGGCGTATATGGCAATTGCGGTCAGATCAAACACATGGTAAGGAGGTGCCTCCGGTCCATGTTACGGTCGATTTTCTGGATAGCTACTATAAGTCAGTCGTGCTGGCCGGTTCTCTACTGACGAAATCATCAAGGGGAAGATGCCATCTTCGGCTGCCCCTCCCAGGATAGAGAAGATGGCGCCTTTGGCCAAGCCGTGGCCAAACCCCACTCCAGGGCGTGTTGCTCTCTCCGTGGACGGGTCGTTCAATGGCTCTGATGGATCGGCCGCTGCGGGGATGGTCTTACGGGACAGCAATGGTCAGCTCATCTTCTCTGCGTAGCGGGTGATATTCAACTGTAATGACATTCTGGTAGCCGAACTTCATGCGATAATGCAAGGAATGGCTTTGGCCAACCAACATTCTACACTTCCAGTGGCCGTTCGGTCGGACTCGGCGGAAGCGCTCTCAAGTTTGTTGAGCAAGGGATTGGAGCGTTCAGCATATGGGCATCTGGTTCGTGAGACCAAGGAGTTAATGTGTAATAGGGAGTTTTATCCTTAGAAAATTCATCGTAGTCAAAATAGAGTTGCAGATCGGTTGGCCAACTATAGCCGTACAGAGAGTACTACTGCTGTATGGTTAACTTCAGCTCCACCTTGTATCGAGGAGCTATGGCCTCTTGATTGTAACACTATTATCCAGTAATAAAACTCCTTTACCCCACAAAAAAAAGAAAAATGACGCATTGATTCTGAAACATTGACTCATTTCTAAATATACTCCCTCTGTTTTTATATACTCCCTCTGTCCCATAATATAAGAACGTTTTTGATATTAGTATAGTTTTAAAAATGTTTTTATATTTATGGGACGGAGGGAGTACTAGTCTTTGGTCCACACATTGACTCGTTTTGCACAGTCGTTTACATCGTTTCTACTGCCTCTATTGATTCCGACAAAACCATCTCTATTCCATTGGGAATCTTCCGTCTCTGCCAACTTTGAGCCTCACGCCCTCACAACAGGTTTCGCTGATAATTACAACGTTTTGTCCCAAGCACCCAAGAGAATGCAATCAAACTTATTACACCTCTATCCGTAAAATAGATTAGTTCCTATAAAGCGTTCGGTCAAATTTCTAAAACTTGATTATTAATATACATACAAAATATTTAAACTCCTAAGTTGAAGTAGTGCAATTGGATTTCCCATGGAAAATAGTTGCATATTGTACAAAAAAAAATTCTTTGATTTTTCAAAATAAAATTAATTTGTAAACATTCAGTATATTGTACACTAATTTGAGGAATTGCTCTTCGTCAATGTACATGTGATAATCTGCTGCATAAAGTCTTGTATTGATACGTGGTTATAGTGTTCACAAACTACCTTTATTATATTGCTAATATATGTACTAAATCAACGACAACTAATATGGAACGAGGGAGTAATATACACGCTACTATCCAGCATATAGCAGACCACCTTATTATACTTATGTTTTTGTTCCTTTTCTTACTCCTTTTCTGCAGTAAACCCAGCTCAGACAGAGATAGATGGTTGCCAATACACCGACAACGGAAAAAGTCCATTTTAAACCTTGAACTTGTAGAGGTCAAGCGAAATAAACCCTCAAGTTAAAATCCCGGTCGATTGCATCCTAAACTATGCAATCCCGGTCTAAATCGAACATTGGCATCGTTTGAACTGGGATTCGTCTAGTGGGCTGGCCCGCTAGAGTATTTTTCCGTTCAAGATATTTTTTTCCAAAGGGCGCACACCCTGCTCCCCGCTGGACCAGCCCACTTTAGTTCTTTTCATTAAAAAAGATTTGGCGCGCGGTGGTGGCTCGAACAGAAAATCACGTGTTGTTGATCGAAGCAACAAACCACCAGGACACCACTTGCGTTGTGTTCCGTTGCTCCCTTTTTCTTCCTTTTCTTCTTTCTTTTCTTTCCTTTTTCTTTTTTCTTTTTCATTTTCCATTTTTTCTTAAATTCGAGAACCTTATCTGAAAGCTACGAACTTTTTTTTTCAAATTTCCATATTGTTTTAAAATCCCGTAAATATATTTCTAATGCTCAGATTATTTTAAGTATATAAAATCCAGCCCATTTGGAGCTATTGAATAGCAGGCTTGCAAAAAAAAACTATAAATATATGTGTTGGACAATTTTCGAATGTGCATTGAACATTTTTGAAAACAAATATGAATATATGCATCGATTTTTAAAAAAAATACGCATTGAATATTTTTGTAATATATGTCAAACTATCTTCGAACATTGAACACATGCATGATATACACTGAACAAATTTCTAATATACGATGAACATTTTTATAAATGAGTGAAATGTTTGTAAATATACCCCGAACATTTCCTTAATATACGCAATGAACTTTGTATAAATACAGGAAAAAGAAACAAAAGAAACAAAAGTAGAAAATAAAATAAAAAAATCTACGAACTCTTTTTTCATGGAGGTTCTCGAATCCGTGAACATTTTGTTCAAATTTCGTGATTTTTTTCTTTTGAAATTCTGCTTCACAAGGTTATTTTTTTGGTTTGCTATTTCCTAGTAAAATAGCCACCGGTTTTTATACAGCTTAAAAAAACTCGAGCTTTTAAAAAATAAAAAATTACAGGCTTCAGAAATAATATGCAAATTTGGGAAAAAATCGCCAACTTCAAAATAAATCTTGAATTTAAAAGATAACTAAAAATTAAAATGAAACAAAAACAAAAAAATGAAAGAAAAAGGAAAGGAAAGAAAGAAGAAAAGAAGAAAAAGGGAGGAAGTTATCTCAATGTATGTAGTGTCCCTGGTGGTTAGTTGCGTCGTTCGGACAACGCCAATGCGGGGTCTCGAGTTCAAGCCACAGCGTGCGTTTCGAAACATGAAGCTGTTGTTATACATCTTCGAAATGATGTCTGATCTCAAAGATAACTTCTAAAAAAAGTGAATTTTTGACTGTTGGTGGGGATGCTGCCACGAACCAAGCATATGTTGATCTGTTTAATTGTGAGGTTGGAAGCTTCCCACTTAAATATTTAGGGATACATGTGAGTGTCACCTCCTTGAGAATTGGCGACTGGGACTTCCTTGAGGGCAAATATCTTCAGAGATTTGATGCTTGGGTTGGTAATGATGCCTCCATGT
>NC_041387.1:17183400-17199743 GCF_002162155.2 Triticum dicoccoides
ACATCTTTATACCGCATGTCCATGTGGTTGATGAACAAAACCTTCATTGAAAAATTAGATAAACATAGAAGGAGATTTTTCTGGCAAGGCTGCAACAAAAAGAGAAGATACCACCTGGTTAGATGGAGTAGAATACGCAGATCTAAGAGTAAAGGAGGCCTGGGAGTAAAGGACCTTCGTAAACAGAATATCAGCCTCATGGTCAAGTGGTGGTGGAAGTTAGATATGCAACAAGGTATTTGGCAGGATATTGTGAAAGCTAGATATCTTAGAAAGCAGTCGGTGGCTACGGTTAAAACTAAGTTCTCTGACTCGCCTTGCTGGAAAGCTCTCCTGAAAGTGAAGGAACTATATATGATGGGCAGAAAAATCATAACTTGGATCCGGTGATCTTGTTAGACTTTGGAATGACACTATCAAAGGGCTATCCCCTTTGTGTGAACAATTTTCAGGGTTGTTTGAGATCTGCAATGAGTAGGACTATACAGTTGATAGGTGGGACATCATTTCTATCTCCTCGTTTATTCGTAGGAGACTGAATCCGGAGCTGGCTAACCAATGGAGTGAAATGTGTGCCTTGATGGCTAGGGTTCAACACTCATCTGAAAAAGACAATGTGTATTGGGGGCTTAACAAAACTGCTCATTATACTACTAAATCCATGTATAAATGGTTAGAAATACCACTCAGTGGCTGCAATTTTAAGTGGATTTGGGATGCTAAGATCCCCTTAAAAGTCCAGATTTTCCTCTGGCGGTTGTTTCAGGATGCTATCCTTACTAGAGATGTTATGAAACATCGACACTGGCCTGGCAACCCGAGTTGTTCTTTTTGCACAGCTCGTGAGACTTCTCAACACTTATTCTTCGCCTGCCATGTTGCTCGTGTGGTTTGGCGGTCCATCGGTATGATGCTGGGCACAGATATTTGTCCAAAAAATCACTGGCAATACTACTCCGGTGCCACAAATACCTCCCCGGGGGCAACCGATTTTATACCGTGGGTTTGGCTGCTGTTACTTGGGCTATTTGGTTAGCTCGAAATCGAGCTACCTTTGAGAAAAAACTAATCAAATCCCCTTTTGAGATAGTGTTTAGAACATGCTCTTTCTTGCTATATTGGGCAGGGCTTTAGACGAAAGGAGATCCTAAGAAGATGCGAGGAGGTATCCAGGCGATTTGTGAAGGAACGATGATGCTGATGAGAACTTGCGAATCCGCCAGAAGGACGCTTGGGGAGGCCTAAAGCTGGTGTGATAAATGGATCTTGGTTTAGCTTGTGGGTGATGTTCGTCTACTAGTGCATTTTGTTGGCATGTACTGTCGCTAGTCTTTTGAACTTTTGGATGCGGATCCCTGTCCGTAATAGGATAGTCCTTTGATGTGGTGTTGCCAGGTTTTAGTCCCATAGTGGCCGTTTCGATGTCAAGCTGTTACAGTGGTTTTCCTGGTAATGTGTCGGACTCGCTTTCTTCCTTTCCATTCTCCTGTTTTTCCTCGAACTGATGTATTTGCCCGATTTGAAAAAAAATCTCCTCATGAACATATAGAATCAAAGAAAAAAAACTCGCATATGCCTCCTTCTCCGCTGGATCAGACCTTTGGCGTTAGCAGCACGTCCTAGGAGAGGTGGATAACAAGATCTCGCAGCACCACCGAGCAGCGGCGGAGAACCAGAGCTCGCAGCCCCGCCCAATGAAAATTTTGAATTGTGTTTCAAATTGTGTTCCGTCGGTAATATGGAAAGGTTAGGTATTGTACATGAGAAAACATCTCTACTCCATCTGTGTTCCGCCGCTAATATGGAACTCTAGATTGTTGTTTTCTGTTCGATGGCTGATTGATGTTGCATACGGGAAGTATCGATTGCTGATTTGTGGTCTCCATCGATTGCCTGTCGTTGTAACCAGATTCATTGGTTAGTTTAGAAAAAACTAGAACGGGATGGATAAAAATCGGTGGATCCCGTCCCACGGGATAACGATCCATGTGGATGGGGTGTAGGTGGTCCATTGATCTGGATGTAATTTTTATTAGTTTTAGTGTTCATTGTACTGCTTTGATTGAAGATGTATAGATTGAAAGTTTTTCGCAATAAATAAATAAATATCTGCCAAGATTTTTTTTTTGGAGAGGTTGCCATGATTTTTTTTAGCAACAGCTGCCGCAAAAAAAAAGAGTTGTAAGCTGGGTTTGCCGCAAAAAAAAGAGAGTTGTAAGCTGGATAACGTTTCAAGGTTACAACTTACAAGCCCAATCGTGCCTAGCATGGACACCGGGCCTAGCATACAGTGGGCTTCCGATTCTACCCATTCTGTTCTCCCCATTCCAGCTCACTGTGTCTACAGTGGTCGCCAGTGAGTGTCCTCCACTTCGCGCCGCCGCGTCCCTCGCCGACGTCGATCGATCGAGCGCCGCCGACGCCGGAGACGCCGTCCTGCCTCCCAGCTGCGTACTACTAGGTCAGTGACTAACGATGGGTCTCTGCGTTTTATGATTAGACGGTGGGGATTCGTTCAGCGGCTAGGGTTAGGGCCGAGGAACGCGCTGTCGCGCCGGCCGGCCGCAGTGGATGGACGGAGCTTGCGGCTGGGGGCTGTTGTCCGGCGCCGCTGCTGCGGACGAAGGCTTAAGCCGGGAGAGTAGCAAACATTACTTGTTTCCCGTGGCAGATTGGAATTATTTATTTATTTATTTCATTTTGAAAACACGATTGGAAAATTAGTTTCATCTGGTCCCAAGTGACTGACTACAAGTGTCAAGTATACATACAGATCATAGTTTCGTGGTGCGGCTTGCTTACATGAATCTGTTTGGATTACTTACTATTTTTACCGTTGTGTAGCCCCATTTTGGGTCTGCTTTCGCAATTGTTCAGTTCGTTTTTACCGTGTGTTATGCTACATGATGACTGAAGAAGAACGCCTTTGTTACCCGTGATATTACCAGATTGAGAGGCCAATTTTCATTTGTTATAAATGTGAATTTTCTTTTGGGAAAACAGAAAGTGGGTTCATTTGGATGCCGTTCGATGCTAGCTAACTCAGTGCATGTAGGGGGGAGGAAACACTAGTTTGAAATTTATTAGGTAATTAGTGACTTTGGGTTTCAAATACGGACTTCATACTTTCGCTTGCCATCGGTTGGATGTGCAAGTATTCTATGTCAACAAACTGGTTGATACACAGCAAGTATGTAAACGGATGAGACAATGATTTAATGGACACCCAAAAGACACTCAACGGATGACACAATGATTTAATGAGCTTCATTTGGAATCCGCTGGTATCTCTCCATCGAGAGTTGTTGTATGATGGGTAGAAATTTCTATACGGATGAAAATCGATTGCCATGCTTTGCATCTAATAGCACTTTTACATTTTTTGTGAATCCCAACACATTTAGTTGCCTCCTGTTTAAAGCAGAGCAGGCTTGTCCCGTTCGGTCACAGTTGGGCATTGATAATTATTTTAGTTGAGAATGTTGAGTTAATTGTTGGAATTACAGTTTCCTAATTGAAAAGTTTTTTCTCTGCATTAAGTATTAATAGCTTGCCGTTGTTAATAATACCATTGGTTTTGGTAGATATGTATTGATAATCGTATCATGTATTGGGCCAAATCCTCTCACACGTTTTCCCAAGATTTCTGTAGTGCGTATTTGATTAATGATGCGTTGTCTTGTTGGAGTCATGCAGCCCTTTGACAAAATGTCTGCACCGGCATCCAGTTCCAAGAGGTCGCACGGACCAGCAGCGCACAGTGCTGACAGACTCAGCAGCCTTCCTGACCCGCTGCTCCATCTCGTGATGTCCTTCCTGCCGATGCGAGAAGTCGTGCGCACAAGCTTGCTCTCGCCAAGGTGGCGCAATCTCTGGGCCTCCGTGCCCTTCATCCACCTAGATTTCAAGGAATTTGTGGATGCTACTGCTGATTCTTTTGTTATTGGTGTTGATGATCATGATTGGTTGAAGCTGGATGAGAATAGGCTGCAGAAGTTTGGGGACCACTTGCTACTCTTGCGTGATGGCGCGGTGCCCTTGGATGAGGCTCGGATCTTTATTGGAGGTGCTGATTTGTCTGACAAATATGATTTGTGGATTCATCATGCCATCAAGCATAAAGCTCGGCTGCTTCATGTTTATGCTCATCGCTTCCTCCGAGTAGAATTCAATGATAGATCGATGATTCGTTCTCAGCACCTGAAAATAATCAGGCTCCAAGAAGTCACTTTGACTGACACATCCCTTAGGCCACTGAATTTTTATTTCCCTGTGCTTGAACATCTAGAGCTGGACTGTTGCATTGTCAACTGTGTGAAGAATAAGATCTCATCGAGGTCACTGCAGACTATACGTATAACCTGCTGCGAAGTCTTCGGAGATCTTGAGATTTGTGCTCCGAATCTGAACCATCTGTACATCCTCGACCCAGTTTTTGGAGGGCATGCTATAGTAACAAGGGATCTGTATTCTCTAGTTACAGCTTCAATAAGTCTAAGTGCCTTGGAGCTGTATCATGGTATACTTGACGGCCTCTCACGTGTCACAACCTTGGAGCTACATGCACCATTACTTGAGGTATGATGGATTGGGTTGTTCTCTATTCACTTTTCCGTTGTGTCCGAGTTACCTGAATATTGTTGATTGCCTTGCTAGATTTTGCGATATTAATTGCTTGATATTAACACAAGATACCATCTGCCTTTATGTTGTTGACCAACTATTTCCCTTCATGTATGTCGTGTTGCTATTTTAACTAGCTATGTTTAATTTCATCTTGCATGAACAAGAAGCCCACGCGGGAGAGGTGTTTGGAAACATGCCCGGTGTTCAGCAACCTCATAAGCCTGGTGCTTGGCGAATGGTGCATGGCCTCCAACTTCTCTCCTAAACTGAAGTATCTGACCTTTAAGCTCAGAATGGTACTACTCCTGCTTTCAGATCGATATGCCTGTAACCTTGAAGTAATGTGCTTACCCACTGCTTCCTTTTGACACACTGAATACAGGACCAGCTTCGATCATGCAAGGCTGCTGAGCGTGATCGGTCACCAAGAGGGGACTCGTCGTTGGGCGGCTATCCTAGCATCGAGAGGACCATGATCTACTGCGGCAAAGATGATCCAAGAGTCAGCGCGTTGGTGAAGGTGCTGCTACCGATTGTCATCCCAGGCGGGGAAATCAGCATCAAAGGTCACTAGTAGTACCGTATGCATGCCGAGGCACCGTCCCTCTTGCTGACTTTTGCGAGTGCTGTGGATGTGTAAGTATGTCAAGAGGTGTGTTAAGTTGTATCTTTTGCTAGTGATATGGTTGGAGCATCATGTCAAGAACTCTTTTCTAGAGATATTTGTAGGGGTTTGAGATTATGGACAGTACATGACTCCGTATGTAGTAGAAAAAAAAGAAGCCGCGTAACTTCGTGCATGTTCTCGTTTGACACATTCTATTGACAGCACCAGAAGATGCCGTCAGGTATGGTGTGTTGTGCTGCTTCTTCTGGAGAAAGATAAAAAAGAGACCAGCACTAACACTTCAACTACTAAACTGAATGGAATCTTGCTGAGCTGTTTGTGTTGCCCAATGAGATCTTCTGATTGTATGGCTACTCTTATTATATTTATGATCTGGAAAAAATATATTGTACTGTTAATTTCTGTACCCCTCTTAGGAATCCGGTACAGTGCTTGCTTCCATATCTCTGGAGCGGAGATGATCTATTCCATTTTCAGTGACGACCACAGAACCATCAAAATATAGCAGAACTCAAGGCAAAGAGTAGGTTATAAATTTTTTTTTTGAAAAGGAGGATTTCCCCCGGCCTCTGCATCGGAGAGATGCATACGGCCACTTTATTGAATCAAGTACATCAAAACAAATAATCTGGTCTGCAAAGTACAGCTCTCAAAAGGAGCAATGCAAAATAAAACAACTCAAAGGCACAACCGGCTGGACGAATGACATTAAGGACCTATCCTATGATGCGACCGCCATCCAAACCGGTTGAACATAACCCATGCTACCATCTCCCATCGGTTGCACCAAGTAGCCAAATGCTCCCTGGAGGCCAAAGGAGTGAGTAACAACCACGTACAGATCCATGTCGTAGCTCTGAAGATAACCTGCAAGAAGTTAATCACATAAAGTCTGTTAAAAATAATGTCGTTCCTGCAGTTCCATATAGCCCAAAGCAGTGCGCATATTCCAATTCGAATACTTGACGCAATATCAGGATTCACTCCATTTAGGCACGTCTCAAACAACGCTTCTATACTAACTGGAGGAATAATATTAAAAGCTATATGTAAGGACCGCCAAAGTAACTTCGCGAGAGGGCAATCAATAAATAAGTGTTGAATTATTTCGTCGTGAACACAAAAGCAACATCATGAACTGTCGAACCATCATCGCTTTAGTAAGTTATCTTTGATAAGGATCACATGCTTATGAACGAACCACGTAAAAATTTTGATTCGCAAGGGAACCTTAACTTTCCAAATGTGTAACGATCTTGGGATTGGGCCAGAATTAATGAGGTCTAAGTACATAGATTTGATCGAAAACACACCATTACCCGTTACCTTCCCGTTCAAGGTGTCTCCCTGATCTGAGAGTTGAACGTCCATCAACCTCCGCACCAAGTGTAGCCAGGAATTCCATCGTTCCCCTACTAGATCCCTCCTGAACTGGATGTTCAAAGATACCGTCTGCAATACTGTTGCTACGTAATCCTCCTTACGTTGAGCAATATGATACAGGGAAGGATACTGGAGAGCTAGCGGCAAGTCGCCTAGCCATGTATCCTCCCAAAATCTTGTTGCCGTTCCGTCCCCAATGACGAATTTCACCCTATGGAAGAAGGTCTCTTTCGTTCTCATGAGTCCCTTCCAAAATGGCGAATCATTAGGCCTCACGGTAACCTGAGCTAGAGTTTTAGAGTGCAAGTATTTATTTCTTAGGATTTGTGCCCACATACCATCCGATACCTGAGATAATCTATACAACCATTTGCTCAAAAGGCATTTATTTTTAATCTCGAGGTTCTCGATCCCAAGTCCCCCCGGTCTTTTGGTCGACAAATAATATCCCATCTTGACAGGCGATATTTTGTCTTAACCTCGTTTGTCTGCCAGAAAAAACGAGATCCATAGAAGTCAGTCTCTTTCGTACCCCTTTGGGCACCTCAAAGAAAGATAGATGGAACATTGGCATACTCGTTAGTACTGAATTTATCAATACTAGCCGTCCTCCATATGACATAAGCTTACCCTTCCAGCGGCTTAGTTTTTTCTCAAATCGATCTTCGATACATTTCCACTCTTTATTGGTTAACTTCCTATGATAGATTGGAATGCCTAGATAACTGAATGGTAATGATCTCAGTTCACAACCGAACAATTGTCTATAGCTGTCTTGGTCATCTTTGGCCCTACCAAGGCAGAACAATTCACTCTTGTGAAAGTTGATCTTCAGACCAGACAATTGTTCAAAGAGGCACAAAACAAGATCCATATTCCTTGCCTTTGCAAGGCCATGCTCCATGAATATAATAGTGTCGTCAGCATATTGTAAGATAGAAATGCCCTATCCACCAAATCGGGAACAAGCCCATCTACCAGGCCTTTCTCCTTGGCTCGGCCTATTAGAACGGTCAATATGTCAGCCACAATGTTGAACAGAACAGGAGACATCGGGTCTCCTTGTCTTAGGCCTTTATGCGTCTGGAAATAATGATCAATGTCATCATTCACTTTAATCCCGACACCGCCTTTTTGGACAAAAGAATCCACCTGATTCCTCCATGCCCCATTACAACCCTTCATAATTCCTCCATGCCCCATTACAACCCTTCATACGCATGGCCTGCTGTAAGAAAGGCCATTTAACCTTTTCATATGCCTTTTCAAAATCCACTTTGAAGATCACAGTTAGATTGCAAAGAAATCCACTTTGAAGATCACTCCCGCCGTTGCTCGCGCACCTGTCGCGGCCGGTACGGTGGCTGCTCCCGTGCGCGTCCGTCGCGGCCGGTGCGGCGGCTGCTCGCTCCCGTGCGCGCTTGTCCCGGCTGCAGCTTGCTCCCGTGCGCGCCCGTCGCAACCGGAGCGGTTGATGCTTGCTCACATGCACGCCCGTCCCCGTCGCTGCTCGCGCCCGTCGCTGCAGGCGCTGCTGCTGCTCGCGGTCGTGCACGACGGGTCGGCAGGGAGGCTCACCAAAGAGCTTCGCCGTCGTCCCACGGCCCTCCGTCGCCCCTGCCTGGCATCAGCGCCGGTGAAAGCAGCAGGTGCTCCTGTGTCCGACGCCCGCGACAGCTGCTACTCTGGCGGCTAAGGGCTACCGCTAGCTGCAGGCATGAGAGAAATACGAAGATAAGGGCCTGATTGCTTTTTTAATTTTTGAAGAAGGGTGTCGGTGTAAAATCCCTGGTCTAACAGCGTCACCTGCAAACCGTTACGCCACGTCGGCAAAAGCGGGACCCACCTGCCATAATCCTGCTTAAAACGACTGGACCGAGTGACTAGTGTTTTTTTGCAAAAAAATATGAAAAAAATTTGTACTTTTTGGTACAATTTCGTAAATTTGTGGTACCTGCAAACCTAGCCTGAAGTGTCAATGTTTTTTGCAATTCACTCCACAAACAAAGATAAACAAAAACCGGATCCACATGAATCCACCGAAGATAACACCGACCGAATCTCATGAGATTTGTCGGAGACAAATCTTCACACGCTCTCTGATGATACTAGAAGCACCACCGGAATGGGGATTAAGCAGGAAGAACCTTATTCTATGTTCAGAAAGCCGCCGTCGTCTCACCTCACTAAGCAGAACACAAACCATAACAAAACTCAAAAAATCACCTAAAATGGAGCCATCTCACCGGCAAAGGCCGAGATCCACCACGCCTCCATGGCCCTAAGACTAGGAGGCGAGGTAGACTGGCGCTGGTGGGAGGTACGAGGAACCCTAAGCGGCTGGGTGCCTTGGGTACAAGTGGAAGGGGTACAAGCCTACTACTTACCGTCCTTGTGACCATCTTTAATCTTTGATGTTTTCCTTCCTCCAATCAGCGTGAGAGTGTGAGCTTCTTCTTCTTCTTTCTATTTGAGAACGATGTGTGAACCTTTAGAGTGTGTTTAATTGGTATACAGATCAGATATTAACGAGTGACGACTCCACAGTCTAGCCTTTAGCCCCCGTCTTTGTTTATGACACGGTAGATGGATCACCTGTTTAGCATCTTCATACTTTTTGGAGCCTCGCCTCATGCCTGGATACCATTTTGGATAGATCTGCTTGAGACCGTAACCTTTTAACTAAGAGAAAAAAAGGTACCAAGCCCTGCTATATACTCTCTCTGTTCCAAAATAGATTACGCAAATTTGTACTAATTTTTGTATAAAATTAAGTTATTTATTTTGAAACGGAGTGAGTAGAAAGCAAAACAGGTTGCTGGGATCACCCGCACTCGTTCCATCACATAGTTTCAAAACAAAACCAAAACGTCCAACTCCAGACTCGGCGGCCGGCCACCATTCGAAAAAAAGAGCATCAACCCACCCAGGGGCCGCCTCGCACCAAAATCAACTTAACACTTTGGCGTATTCTGATGATATTTTTGTTGTGAATGGGAGGATAACCCCTCAGACACCTACATATAATTCATGCACACAACCATAAGTACCCATTTATCTCCCTTTCATCACGGTTTACGGAAACATGATAACCCATTGCGAGAAAAAACAATGGATAATATATTACTTGGTCTGCCCGTACTATCATGCATATGATATTACCTCCGTAATGGATAGTATTATAAACTACTAGTACTCCTGCCGTTTGTAATTATAAGTCTTTTTAGAGATTCTAATATGGACTACAGGCGGAGCAAAATAAATGAATATAAACTCTAAAGTACGTTCTAAAAAAAACTCTGTATAGTCCTTATTGAAATCTCTAAAGAGACTAATATGTAGAAACGGAGCGAGTATCTTAGATAATCATATTTATTTATTGTCATGCAAGACATGTTCATATAATATTTATTTTGATACAATATTATGATATGATAGTCGACGCTCTCCCTTCTCGGATTGTGCACCTCAAGGGTCATGAGATGTTGAGATTACTGAACCTCGTCAGCGGACTTGCCCAGCCCGCGCTTCCATTACGCACCATGGATAAAAACCATACGGAGAACAAGAAAATATCCAATGAGAGATTGTTTCTGTCTCTCCGCACAACAATAGCGCCAAGATTCGCCACGATATGTTCTCGAATAGAAAAACAACCTCAAGCCACGTACGCCGTGAACACTTTTGCTTCATGCGCGCGAGGCGATCAGGGATTTTACGCCTACCGTCGGCGGCGCCGCTTGGAGACGTGGTGGATTTCGGCCTTTGCCGGCGAGAAGGCTCCTGCTTCATTTCTAGTAGTTTTTTATGTTTGTTTAGGATTTGTGTCCTGCTCAGTAAGACAAGACGACGACGGTTATCTGATGGTGCGTCTAGCGCTATCGGAGGGCGTGTATAGATGTGTCTCCGGCGGATCTCACGGGATTCGGTCAGCGTTTTTCTTCGATGGATCAACTTGGATCCGGTCTTCGTTCGTCTGTGTATGTGCCTGATTAGACTGTATTGTTCCGATCTACGCTTCCCTTCATCGGCGGTGGTTGTTGTTCTGGTGCACTAGTTCTATTGGTCTTAGCACGACGACTTCCCGACTGTTTATTACAACAAGGTTTGCTTGGCACCAATGACGGCAGCACGCCTTCGGCTCGCTCTAGTGCTTATAGTCGTCGCTGGGTGGTCCGCAAAGCTAGATGTAATTTTTACTTCTAGCGTCCTTTTTAATGCCTTTGACAACTGATGAATAGATCGGAAGTTTTTTCCGCAAAAAAAAAAGAAAAGAAAATCAACTGGATTTTTTGTCAATGCAGAAACCATGTGTAACTAATATCTTCTTGAAACTACTAATATTATTACCATTTTATAAAAATATATGAACGTTTTTTTGTTTAACCCGGGCATGCCATCTATCAATCATAATTGCACATGTTCCTTGCTCTTGATAGTACTTAGAGCATATATAACCGGACGCCTCATATCCGTCCCAAACGCCCGGGCGGCCTACCCGGTCACTGTCCGGACGCAAAATTATCACCTAATCGGACGCCCGAAACGCAGCCCAAACACCCGGGCTGATTGGCAACCACCATATCCAACCCGTATATGAGGTGGATATGGGGATGCCAGGAGGCGCTCGTCACGTCGGATCCGGCCCCAATATGGCCCACCGGACCCCACATAAATTCATACATATCCGCATTGCGGACCAAACCCTAACCACTCCACTCTCCTCCTCTCTACTCCCCTCCGAGCAATATCTCATCCCCGGGGAACTCCAACATGGCAGGCTGGATATGACTCCGAGACGTCCGGATTCGTCGAATGGGACCTTGTCCCTTGCGGTCTTGAGGAGATGGTGGCCCGCGCACCTCTCCACCGCTCCCGGGAGGAATGTGCCTGGCCGTGGACGAACTCGTTCCAGTGGGAATCCATTGCGTCCGCACAAATGACGACTAGATCTACCAGTGCTCGTGGTGGAAAGCGATGTACCCCTTCCTCACTGGACGTGGTGCGGTCCACCTAGTGGTTGAACCCTGGGACGGCGCGCCATCCCATAGGACGCGAGGGGTCCCTGTGTGTAAGGCACCGTGCACAGTTGGCCACGGAAGCTCTGGCCGTCGAGGCAGAGTCGGAAGCCACCTGGCCCGACCGTCCGGCCACGTCCATCATCAATCTCACATCGACCGACGAGGTTGAGACCACGGGCTCTGACGAGGAAGAGTAAGGCATGTGAGACGACATCGCCACTTGTCTCGTGAGCCGGTCCGTGTCCCATTGCCTACTCTACCTCGCCGGGGAATGAACTTTTTCATCGAGGGGCTCAGCCGGCCACCGGACATGGACACGGCCATAGAGCTGGAGGAGCATCGACAAAGATTTAAATTACGTTTTACTTTGCATATAATTGTGCGAATTTGATGGTTTGAAAATGAGCTATTCAATTGTTTAATCCAATAGGCGCGCCTGCAGATGTTCGGGGGGCGAAATTTGCTAGGTCCGGTTGTAGATGATCTTATCAGCAAGCGACCTAAACCCTGCGCAGACTCCAATTACATCACCACTCCTCATTTTCCCTATGATTGAGTGATAAAACACAACCCCCGTCTCTTACAACTTGATCTGTCAAGAAACGTAGCTCAGAATAGGAGAAGATGTGAGGAAATCTGATACCAAGAGGAATTTGTTGTATATCGTCAGAACCTAACATGCACCCTTGATGATCCACAAATATAGGGGATCAATCGTAGTACTTTCGATAAGTAAAGTGTCGAACCCAACGAGGAGCAGAAGGAAATGACAAGTGGTTTTCAGCAAGGTATTAACTGCAAGCACTGAAATAGTCGGTGACAGGTTGTTTGATAGCAAGATAATTTGTATTAAGTAAGTAACGGTAACGGTAACAAAAGTGTAGCAAGGACATGCCAAAACGGACTCTTATAATAAGCAAAGCCTTCTTGAGGGCACATGGGAATTTCATCATATCACTTTCATCATGTTGGCTTGATTCGTGTTTGCTACTTTGATAATTTGATATGTGGGTGGATCGGTGCTTAGGTGTTGTTCTTACTTGAACAAACCTCCTACTTATGATTAACCCCCTCGCAAGCATCCACAACCACGAGAAAAGTATTAAGATAAAATCTAACCATAGCATTAAACTTTTGGATCCAAATCGGTCCCTTACGAAGTAGCGCATAAACTAGGTTTTAAGCTTCTGTCACTCTAGCAACCCATCATCTAATAGCTACTCCACAATGCATTCCCTTAGGCCCAAATATGGTCAAGTGTCATGTAGTCGACGTTCACATGACACCACTAAGGGAATCACAACATACATATCATCAAAATATCGAACACATATTAAGTTCACATGATTACTTGCAACATGACTTCTCCCGTGACCTCAAGAACAAAAATAACTACTCACAAATGGTAATCATGCTCAAGATCATAGGGGTATTAAATATCATAATGGATATGAACATATAATCTTCCATCAAATAAACCATATAGTGATCAACTACAAGATGTAATCAACATTACTAGTCAACCACAAGTAACAATCTAGGGTTCCGGTACAAAGATTAAACACAAGATATGAACTAGGGTTTGAGAGGAGATGGTGATAGAGATGGCCCTCCCAAAGATGGAAGAGTTGTTGGTGATGACGATGACGATGATTTCCACCTCCAGGAGGGAAGTTCCCCTGCCGGAATCGCTCTGCCGGAGGGAAAAAGTGCTCATGCCCAAGTTCCGCCTCGAGACAGCGGCGCTTCGTCCCGAAAGTCCTCTCCTTATTTATTTTTCTAGGTCAAAATGACTTATATACCAGAAGAGGGGCACCGAAGGTGAGTCGAGGAGGGCACAACCCACTAGGGGACGCTTGGGCTCCCTGGCGTGCCCAGGTGGGTTGTGCCCACCCGGTGGGCCCCCTCTGGTAGTTATTTGCTCCAATAATGCTTAAATAATCCATAAAAAAATCTTCGTGAAGTTTCAGCTTATTTGGAGTTGTGCAGAATAGGTAGCTCTGACATGCTTTTTCAGGTTCAGAATTCCAGCTGCCGGTATTCTTCCTCTTTGTGTAGACCTTGCGTATTATGATAGAAAAGGCATTAGAATTACTCCCAAAAGCATTATTATGCATAAAAACATTATAAATAACAGTAGGAAATCATCATCCAAAATGGACGTATCAACCCTCCCTTTCGAATGGGGGAGACTAGGTGGTTATTTTTAGAGAAAAAGCTCGGCCGAGCTCAAGTAGGGCTCGAACCTAACCTGATTTTGAACTAACAAACCCATCAACCGGTCAGGAGATTACAATCGACACCTTATAGAGGAAAAACAAAATAAACAACGAAAGATACAATGAGTTGTGCCAACATCAAATAGGCTCCATCTGCACTACAAGCAAAGATAAAAAAACTAAGGCACTAAGTAGCTTGAAGGCGAAGAAGCCCTCCAACCTAAGCAAGCCACGACCCAGGGCATCAGCAGGACCATGTCGACATGAAGCACTAGCAGGTGCTAAGGCAATCTCACCTGCTCCAAGGGCTCTGGCCGACAAGGAGAGAACCTCCTCCATCTTCAAAGAGTGCAGCCTTCCCCCTTGCCTAGACACAACAGGCGCCGATCCATCAAGAGACGGAGACGCTCACCCGAGAGCTAAGGAGTGAACCGAGGCCATAGCCCCGGAAGCCAAAACAGACCCCAAGGCATACCAACACAAGCACAATGAAAGGTAGCTTCATCCCTGTTGAGAAACTTGCACACAAGGAGATGCAATGGCATGACAGGACAACTGAGGATCAAGCAGCAGTGCAAGGAGGGCACCAAAACCGAGCTCATGGATGCACCTAGTCCACAGAGACAAGTGTCGAGCTCCCACCAACCAAATGGACATGGAGCTACTAAAAGAACGAATAGGAGTAGCAGCAGAGACACCGGCCGTCGAACCCTAACCTTGCCACCATCCACCACCAGAGAACCAGATGGCACAACCATCCCAAGCTCACCAAAGATGGCACCCCCAAGAAGGCGACGATGGCACCGGTGCCGCTGCTGCCCAATCCGGAAGGGCTCTGAGCTTTCGTGCGATACACGAGTAGGAGGAGATGAGGGGGAAAGGGGCAACCTTGACAACGCCAACAAGAAGGGAATGACGTCCAAGGACGTCGCCACCATCATGGCCGAACCAGCCGGCCTCGGATTTCTTCGGTGTCCTACCTACCTCCAGCCAGCAAGCAGGAACAGCACCGGTAGGCCGTTACCACCACAGGACAGTTCTGGCAGGGGGCGCCGGGGAAGTCGAGGATGGAACCTTCAGACCCGGAAAGGGCACCACCTGTCGCCACCTTGTAGCCCCCGCTGCCAAGGAGGACGGCCAGCAATGCAAGATGTCGCGTGCTGAAGCAGAAGCCGGCCCACCAGCCATGCCCGCCGCCATGGATGCAAATCACCTTGGGGGAGGCCTAGGCTGCTAGATCCTCGCCGTCACCTTCCTCGGCAGCCGTGCGGTACACCGGCGGTTCCTCTGGTGGCGACGAGGAGGAGAGGAATGGGAGGGGAGGCCGCCGCCAACGGCTTGGATTGGCCGCCTGTGTCGCCCTTGTTTGGAGCGACGCGGGGGCGAGAGCATGAATCCAAAGTTCGAGGCCGTAAAACAGTCCTTATGAAAACTTAACGAAAAAGGGTTTCCCCCGCTTTGTATTTCAAAGCAACCAACCGATACATCCAAGGATAGGTGCTGGGGCGGAAGCAGCACAATCACACCCAAAAGAAACGAAAGAGAAACAACAAGAGAAAAGAATGCCGACAACGGCGGATCGACAGAAACGAAGAAGCTTCATGACCACTGCGCCCATCGAAAATCTCCCACCAAGCTCCAAGGCTCCGAAGCACCGATACCAATCAGCACCTCCAAGAAGGACCATGACGAAGACGACGCTGCTGCCAAGGGTTTCCCCCGGTACACGACGAGGCGAGAGGAAGGGTCGCCCCCGACGCCCTCGTGGAAGGTCCGACGGCACCCACCGACGTCGCTGCGTCGGTGTCGGACAGGCCGACAGGGGTTTCCCCCGATCCCAACCTTCACCTCGGGTGCTCCAGAGCCTGCCACCAAACCGACCACCATCTTGCGCCACCATGGTCAAGAAGCCTCCACGCCGTCTCACCACGGCAACACGAGGTGAGGTCTGCACAACAAGGGATAGGAGCCGGGACTAGGGGCCGCAGCACCGCCGGCACGCGGGAGGGCACAACCTCCACCGTCAACGACGGTAGCCGACCGAACACACTAGCAGGAGCCTACCAGGCCCGTGTGCCCACAGGCCTGGCCGGGAACTCCATTCCCGGAAAGCTCCCGCCATCGCACTGCAGCAGGCACGCCATCGGCATTGCCGCCCCCCATCCGAGCCGCTCCTCCTCCTCACCACACAGACGACGACGAAGCCACGCCAGGGACCGGCCCGCTAGGACCCAGATGGGGCCGGGGCCGTGCCGCCGGCCACCGCACGCCACCACGCTGACCTGCTGCCAAGGGCAACACCGCCACCGCGCCTACCGCCGGCGACCGCTGTCGGGTCGCCGGGCCGCCGCCCAGCCGAGCATCACCGCCGCCATCACCAGCCCCGGGAGGGAGACAAACGCGCGGGTACAGAAGGGCCCGCCGCCGCCGGCAGCACCCGGGCCAGCGCCGGGGCACCCGGCGGCG
>NC_041387.1:17200128-17213653 GCF_002162155.2 Triticum dicoccoides
GAGCTCACGGGGGTGGCGGCCGAGGGAAGAGGAGGGGCGCGCCGCCCCGGCCACCTCCCGGGGAGGCGGCGCAGGGGTGGGAACGGGATGGGGAGGGGGAAGAGGGGGGGAGGGCCGGGGCGCGCGAGCCGGCGGCCGGCGGCGGCGGTAGGGGGCTAGGGCGCCGCCGGCGGCGGTGGCGGAACCCTAGCGGGAGGGAGCGGACGGGAGCGGGAGGGTGTGACTATGTGAGACTTATGAAAACTTATGATGGTTTAACATTCCTTTTTAAAGGGGAGTCTAGGAGGTTTAACCTTTCTTTAAAAAAAAGAAAACCTAACACCCTCATCAGCCCCACCTCAACCAACATTTTATTGTGTGCAGGCCTTTCAAATTGGGAATATTGCAGTGCCGACCCGACTAGAAGAACCCCCCGTGACTGTATAGCCGGCAGCTTAAAGTGTTGATCCCCTTGTTCCTTGTCGCTTTAGACTACACGTTAATGGCTGGAGTAAAATATAGACAAGCACCTGCCTCCTGCAGTTCTATTTATACTTACCTCTTTGCTGTTGAATTGCAGCAGATAAGCTACACCCCCCTTTCGCGAAAAAGATAAGCTGCGGAGCCTCTGATTCGAGTTACATTCTCTCTTCTCTCGCA
This sequence comes from Triticum dicoccoides, assembly GCF_002162155.2. Classification (NCBI taxonomy): domain Eukaryota; kingdom Viridiplantae; phylum Streptophyta; class Magnoliopsida; order Poales; family Poaceae; genus Triticum; species Triticum dicoccoides. The sequence continues at coordinate 17,200,768 of NC_041387.1, forward strand.
ACTCCAACTCCAAGAGGTACGCTGACAATCACTCTTGCTTCTGGGATTAACTCCTTTTATGAATATGTTGTCTCGAGTGAGAAGTGCAATCACACAATTCTACGTACACATACTAGTGGTAGAGGGCAGTTCCTTTCTTTCTAGAGAAAGAAGGGTCAAAGCGGACGCGGAGTATCTACTACCAAAGCACTGAGAACATTTGTCAAAGTTTCACAATTTTCTTGGAAATTTACTGTTTATCCCGAGCTCATTTAGCCCTCCGATCTATCTATCTATTTATATTATATTATTAAAACAAAAGTCAATATATATATATATATATATATATATATATATATATTTGATATATGTGGACGAACATGATGGTTGTTCGAATTGGAAGATATAAAAAGTAACGCAGAACCGTAATCATGTACACATCATCTATATGCCATGTATCCACATACAAGGAAACTCAGGTGGTAGTCAGGTGCAATCAAGTGGCTAAACACATACCCCGCAAAAATAAAGTAGCTAAACACATTATACCCTGGCTATAAATATTGGTTAAATCATATATAAACGTTGTAATAGGGAATGCAATGAAGTAGCTCATACCCTGACTAGGAATAGTTTTCAAAAGGTTTGGAACCAATGTCTGGGATGATGACCCACCTAGTTTTATCATGACAGCGATGATAAACGATGTATCAGTTTTTGAAGTTCAATCAAGCTAGCCAGATGGCATTCTCTACAAAAAAAAGTAGTTTAACACATCGCTTTATGCCTGTTTGCTAGGGTAGCGGCGATAGGGACGTCTCCTTCCACTGAAGGCACATTGCCCAAAGGCCTGAAATAAATCCATAAAAATACGAGCACCGGTGTCACGTTTTGGACTTCAACCCGGGTGGGTTAGGGATACCAATGTCCTCCTAACCATCTAACCACAAGTTGGTTTGCGTGAGGTTTCATCACTAGCTAAACGTGCCGGATTGCTAAGACAGTTCTATGTAGATACTTCCCATCCCCCTAAGACATCGTAGTAGTAGTAGCAGCAGCAGCAGCAGCGTTAAGGAGAAAAAAATAACATGAATAAGCCTAGATTTAAGTTGAAAGAAAATGCAAGGCTCATATTTAAGTTAAAAGTAGATCTAGCATGTACCTCAATAGGAATCATTTTCTAATGGTACTATCTATTTGTCTAATACCACTTATAAATGCACGAGTTTGAGGAATTCAAATTATCTGAGTCATCCAACCATTTATACCCAATATCTCACGTCGCTATAATGATATATTCATCACATCATCAATAATTTGGAATCATGTTAATTGCACTAATTGTAATTTGGAAATAACATTAGTTGCATTAAACGCAATTAATCTTGAAATAAACATTAATTGCCATTAATACTGAAAATAACATAAAGTGGACATGTGTGCATGTACATGATTACTGTAGGAATCTATACTATTTCACACGCAATTATCAACGCAAAATAATTTGAAACCTGAGCACCGAATCAATTTGGAAATCAAGCCATTAATACAATTAATTAGTCAGTCAATTAATTAAGTCCGTTCAAATAGGGATTTTTCATGCCAAATCAACAAGAAAACCGACTCAGTTATGTAGGAAATTAATTAGGCCTGCAGATAATTAGTAGAAGAGGTTCTTTTCCAGTCGTATTTCCCCTAATACAGTCGTAAATATTATTTCTCAAAGTGCACATAATCTATTGCTTCACATTATCCCAAAATTATTAGCCACCAACATCGTCAAAACATAATCAAAGCCACAACGGCTGGGGACATTCGATCAAATGCCACCACTCTCCATATATTGTTTCATCTCATAGCAACATACAGGTATTCTGTTAAAAGTAGATGTGCTATGTGCGAGAGTGAGAAGAGTAGGATTAGCATGAGATGTGCTTCGATCGTGCTAGTCTATGGTGGCGCGCATGGCTGCTAGAGATGCACAAGAGGTTGGAGGAGGCGTTGGTGGGAGAGAAGGAGCAGGGGAAGGCGACCTTCAGAGCAAATAGCAGCGGCAGTAGTGGAAGTCGGCGGCGGCTGCTGCAGCATGACGGGTTCGAGAGAGATATGGAGCCGATGGGGACGGCTCCACCAGATCGGATGAGGTCGTTGGATGGGTGCAGACCAGGTAGGATGCGGCCGGTTCAATTTGCTACTGTGTGAAAAAAAAGTCAGATGACACCTAAAAACCAAATTGAACAGCCGACATGGAATGCATAGTCAGCAGGGGAAATAACTAATTAGTGGCAGAAGTTTCGTTCAATTGAGAAAAATTGAGAATTTCTGCTAAATGGGATAAAATCTATCACAAACATGAAACTAGCTAGGGGTAAAAAGAAAAATGAAACTCACTTGTATTTTTATGTTGCTTTGTTTATAACTACTGACCAAAATGTAGTGCACATGGCTTCACAAACGTTTGACTCCATATCCCTTGTAACTGGGTTCGGAGACATGTTGTAGGCAGTTTTTTTTTCCCGATAAAGGAAGGATTTTATTGATTCAAAGTGAAGCATCAAGTAGATACAAAAAACAATGAGTACACACCCGACCTCTGCATAGTTAGGGCACACACAGCCAACTCCCACGCACACACACAAGAAAACACGCCGGCAAATAGCAAAGTCATACAAGACCAAAGCTATGCCTTAGCGAGAGAGAAAAAACCCGAATTGATCAAAACAACGGTCGACAAACTATGAAAACGACCATATCTGCACCAACCTTCTCTTGACACAACAGGGACAACACGATTCTTCAACAACAACGCCTTCAAGAAGAAAATGATTGTCTGTTGTACAAACCATGGTCATGTTAATCCAAATACAGGTACAATTTGATTGAGTTTATTGATGTTTGTTGCAGAGTATGGTGGAAGAAGGCGACAAAGAAAACAGAGTGCAAATATCGCCAGGAGATCCGCAACAGCTAGAGATCATCACTGTTGGCAATCATCGACCTCACATGTAGATTGATGAGTTGCTGACGGTAATAAAAGGAGCCAATGGCATGCCGGTATTATTTATCCCCTCAGGCGACGGCCGACTGGCAGCGTTAGCGGTGGATGGCCTTCAGAATCTGGTGCCTCCAGGAACAACAACCAGGAACGAAAAGGGCAATGGATCTGATGAAAAGAAGGAGCAGCCTTTTCGTTCCTGGTTGTTGTTCCTTACGTCACTAGTTGCCACCATCACATTTACTGCGGGGCTCACCCCGCCCGGTGTTTTCTGGTCCGCGGATGACAAGGTCAACGAATACGTTGCTGGTACCTCAATTATGCGTGACAAATTTAGAACGAGGTATACGATATTTAAAAGAAGCAACATGTTAGCTTTCTTCACGTCCTTAATGATCATTGGGTCGCTGGCTAAAAACAGGAATGACAAGAAACTCATGACTGTTCCTCTCCTATGCCTGGTCGGAGCATGTTTTATGAGCCTAGGAACAAGCTTTGTCAGCGGCACGTGGGACGGTCCCAAAGATTTGGCCATCGTCGGTGCTGTGTTTGTAATTAATATTCTTTACCTCTTCTTTCCTTGGGAGCTTGTGCTTGGTAAGCTAAAACATTAGTGGCAAGGAACAAGCCTTAACACAAGGAACAACAAAAGATTCCTTGTCATGGTGTAAACTGAATTATGTCCTCATGGACTAAATAATGGTACTATCGTCTTACTGAAACTGGTTTCTACTTGTACTGTGTGAGAACAGTGCTTTTGCTATTGTCCTACTCCCTCCGTCCCATAATATAATGCTGGTGTAAAAAATGCCTTACATTATAAGACCTAGAAAGTATTTTCATAGATAAAGTTGTACTCCCCAGTAAACTATTATATGACCAAAATTTCAATACGGTGCCCAGACTCATCTACATCCGGTGAACAGTAAACTAAAAAATACTAGCAAGAAAATTCAAAAAATGATTTTTTTATGGTGTAAGATACTCAAATGCGTGATGTCCGTACAAAATTGTAGTTTGTTTGGACATTTGAGGAGCTCGTGACAAAAACGACAAGATCCAATGTGAATAGTGTTGATTTCAAAAGTTTCTAAGACATCTGTATTTTGTCTTTTTTGCCACGAGCTCCTCGAATGTCCAAACAAACTGAAATTTTACACGCCCCTCACCCATTTGAGCATCTTGCACCACAAAAAAAGTTGATTTTTTTGCTTTTTTACTGTTTACACCTGGGTGTAGATGAGCCCTGGTGCAGAATAGCCGCTCCTAAGACCAGACCTTTTATATTAGATCAATATACTTTAGTGATATATAAAAGGAAAGCGACTTAATAGTGAACGGGGGCATTGGCTCCCTTTTTTGAAATGATTCAAAAATCATATTTCCAAGTTTCAAAAAATCCGAAAAAAATATTGTGGAAACTTAAACATATTCATGATAGATCTGTGAATTTTCATTCAAATATATTTTGATTTGCAAGCAGCACAAAAAAAACAAAATCCTGGCCGCATAATAAGGGTATATTGTTATGAAAATTTGCTTTTTTGTCTATGCCACTTATGAAAGTATGTTGTCCTGGCCGTATAGTAAGAAGTTGATTCCTCTTTATATTTACCGAAAAGGTTTTTGCCCCGCTTTATATATAAAGCATAACCGCCCAGGCGGCCAGGCCACAAACAGGGAACACGAGTTCAGCCACACTCACACGTAAGGCGTGAAAGTTCACGGACGCACGCACACACACACGCATAACAAGGTACCAAGGTTCCTCTCTATATTTCAAAGTCATGGTCGGGTTTACGGTGATAAACCTCTGAAACGCTGGGTATATATATGAGCGAGTCAGGATCACAGAAACGCTAGATCTAACTTATATCATGAATAGCTGCGGAAATAAACCAATCAAAGAAAAGAGATAGATCAAGGGATGGCACCATTCCGAGCTTTTTGCGTATTGCTGTGCGATTTGAAGGTAAACATCTGATTCATTTTCTTTGTCAATTAAACGCGGGGCCGCTACGTTCGTTTAGCTACATGCATGGACAACTTGAAGTAACAACATTGACCAAGTCACGTTACGTCCATGCGCCCCAAGAACCCGGTGGCGTTTGTTGGTCTTCATGCCTGTCGTGTTCAACGCGCACGTCGGTGTTGCCCTGGGCCGGTGGCCTCCCAGCGGATCTCCTCGTTGTTGTGCACTTGTGCTATGTATCTTGCTTCATGCAGGCCATTACCTAGTAGTACAAAATAGCACAACCAGATACAGACATTACGGGCCGTGATGGGAAGGATAAGCATCGGTGACCCATTTAGAAACCAACAATGACGCGTTTGGTTACCTGCACCATTTTCGCCACATTGCATACTTGTCACAGGTCAATCTGGTTAAGATTATGCAGGCAAAAAATCAATATATGCATGTTGTTTGGTTGTCTGCATATTGCTTGTCTGCGTCGGAGCAATGACTCTATGCACTGTTTGGTTGCTCGCATTGGCTGGGCTCATACTACTGCATCTTATTTGGTTGCATACAGGCAACAAGGTGTGGTTATCTTTGTACCTTATGTGGTGAGCTTACTAGCTACACTTTACACGCGGTCACACCTAAACAAGAATGTATTCATGACGAATCGGGAGATGATGAGAAGTTCTTCAGACCAAAATGTCGATCTGCTTTGCCAACATCAACACTGCATCTCTACTTGAGCACTGCGTTCGAATAAGCATCCTCTACATCCTACCTACTCTTAAAACATATGTGGCAACTGTTTTTGTAACCCTCCACTTGTTCGTAGCATGCTTCCCATGTACTGTAAACCCCTGGAACCCTCCCTCAGAACATCACATACCACTTGTCCTTGCATGGCGGAAGAGCAACAATTCAAGTAGCAAGCAATGGAGCACAATATAAATGAAACATAAGTAAGCATGCATGATCGTACCACATACCAAGTTCATCCTACCACTACTATGGTGTCATCCCACCATCAGATTCAAAATAGGATGTAATCCAACCACCGTTAGTTTGCCATCGATGTGAGGGGTTACTATATACCACCTCATCAAAATATACAGGCCAGCATCAAGAGTTTTATCAAGCCCTCGTTACCACAAAATGTACATTGACATTGCCATTGCCATCGCCATCGAGAGGATCATGCACGCGTCACCACCACCAGAAGCAGCACTAGTAGTAGTCCTTGCCCAGCCAGGGCTTGAGCTAGAGCACCCTGTGGGAGTCTGCCATTGAGACAAAATGTCATGGTTTTGTCACGGCAGATGTCCTTGTGTAAGGGCATATTGATCCCTTAGTAGTTTTGGTGATTGATGACAATGCTTTTGCGGACTAATCGTGTGCATTGAGCATTTCAGATATATCATGTCTAAACACAAGACAATTTGGTGCCCCTCGAAGACTATTGAAGACGACGTTTCTCTACATTTCTTTTCGGTGGATTTGAGTCGTAGGAAAGCCGTACTATCAAGAAAGGGTCCGCGTTGAAAAGGTTTGGGTGGAATCTCACGTACACGTCTATTCCATTTTGCACCACCTTTCCCTGGCTCTTTGGAGCATCCTCCATCTCTCCGTGTCTCTGCAAAATGAAGGATTCCTATTGTTGCTGAACTGAGACAGGCGGTAGTACTACTCTCCAGAGCGGTACTACCGCTGGCACTTGCGGTAGTACCGAGCTCCTGCATGGTAGTACGGTAGCTGCTCACGGTAGTACCGCTCCTTGGGAACGGTAGTACCGTGGCCTCAGGCCAGGCGCAGTTGCTCAAGCGGTAGTAGGGGCGGATGTAATTTTTTACATCCGCGCCCTACGCGGTAGTACCGTGAACTCTGGCCAAGCTCAGTAGCATGAGCGGAAGTAGGGGCGCATGTAATTTTTTACATTAGCGCCCTACACGGTAGTACCGCGCTGGGCTTGCGGTAGTACCGTGTCAGATTTTTGCATGGACCTAAACTCAGCGGAAGTAGTCACGGATGTAATTTTGTATGTCCGTGTCTTCTCAGCCTTGACTATCCCTGCCTTGCGATAGTACCGCAAGGGGGTGCGGTAGTACCGCGCCAGCGGTTCTACTACTCCCTGTCTTAGCACATCAGGTCTAGTCCTGGCCCCTGCCTTGCCAGCGGTAGTACCGCGGTCCGCCACAGTAGTACCGCAGGCCAGTGCGGTAGTACCGCTTGGTTGATGCGGTAGTACCGCGTGTCGCGGGATGAGTTAGTCGATAATGGTTGGATTTGTTCTTTCACTATAAAAGGGGTGTCTTCTTCTCCGAGTAGACTACCTCTTCTACCTCCAAGCTCCATTGATGCTCTAAGCTCCATTTTCGCCCGATCTCTCTCCCTAGCCAATCAAACTTGTTGATTCTCTAGGGATTGGTTGAGAAGGCCTCGGTCTACACTTCCACCAAGAGAAATTTGATTCCCCCCACTTATCCCTTGCGGATCTTGTTACTCTTGGGTGTTTGAGCACCCTAGACGGTTGAGGTCACCGCGGAGCCATAATCCATTGTGGTGAAGCTTCGTGGTGTCGTTGGGAGACACCAATTAAGTTGTGGAGATTGCCCCAACCTTGTTTGTAAAGGTTCGGTCGCCGCCTCCAAGGGAACCAATAGTGGAATCACGGCATCTCGCATTGTGTGAGGGTGTGAGGAGAATACGATGGCCCAAGTGGCTTCTCGGGGAGCATTGTGCCTCCACACCGCTCCAACGGAGACGTACTTCCCCTCAAAGAGAAGGAACTTTGGTAACACATCCTCGTCTCCATCGATTCCACTCTTGGTTATCTCTTACCTTTACTTATGCAAGTTATATTGTGTTATATCCTTTGCTTGCTTGTGTGCTTGTTGTTGTTGCATCATATAGGTTGCTCACCTAGTTGCATATCTAGACAACCTACTTTGATGCAAAATTTAATTTGGTAAAGAAAAGCTAAAAATTGTTAGTTGCCTATTCACCCCCCTCCTCTAGTCAACTATATTGATCCTTTCACCTTGTGAGAGAACTAAGTCGTGAGGCCATCGCTGCTAGGTGATCGCTTGAACGGGGTTTGTTGGAATTGAAAGACATGAGTTTTACTCAGGTTCGGCCGCTCGCGGTGGAGGTAAAAGCCTACATCATGCACTACTAGAATCAGAGAATTTGTCGTCAGCCTATTCTTTGTCATCCGCTGATACGTCTCCGTCGTATCTATTTTTCAAAACACTTTTGCCCTTGTTTTGGACTCTAATTTGCATGATTTGAATGGAACTAACCCGGACTGACGTTGTTTTCAGCAGAACTGCCATGGTGTTATTTTTGTTCAGAAATAAAAGTTCTCAGAATGACCTGAAAATCCATGGAGCAACTTTTCAGAATTAATAAAAAATATTGGTGAAAGAAATAGCATTAGGGGTCCCACACCCTGTCCACGAGGGTGGGCGGCGCGCCCCCTCCCCCTGGGCACGCCCCCTGCCTCGTGGGCCCCCTGGACGTCCACCGACCTCAACTCCAACTCCATATATTCTCTTTCACGGAGAAAAATCAGAGAAAAAGATTCATCGCGTTTTACGATACAGAGCCGCCGCCAAGCCCTAATCTCTCTCGGGAGGGCTGATCTGGAGTCCGTTCGGGGCTCCGGAGAGGGGGATTCGTTGCCATCGTCATCATCAACCATCCTCCATCACCAATTTCATGATGCTCACCGCCGTGCGTGAGTAATTCCATCATAGGCTTGCTGGACGATGATGGGTTTTATGATATTTACCATGTAATCAAGTTAGTTTTGTTAGGGTTTGATCCCTAGTATCCACTATGTTCTGAGATTGATGTTGCTATGACTTTGCTATGCTTAATGCTTGTCACTAGGGCCCGAGTGCCATGATTTCAGATCTGAACCTATTATGTTTTCATGAATATATGTGAGTTCTTGATCCTATCTTGCAAGTCTATAGTCACCTATTATGTGTTATGATCCAACAACCCCGAAGTGACAATAATCGGGATACTTCTCGGTGATGACCGTAGTTTGTGGAGTTCATGTATTCACTATGTGTTAATGCTTTGGTCCGATACTCTATTAAAAGGAGGCCTTAATATCCCTTAGTTTCCACTAGGACCCCGCTGCCATGGGAGGGTAGGACAAAAGATGTCATGCAAGTTCTTTTCCATAAGCACGTATGACTATATTCGCAATACATGCCTACATTACATTGATGAACTGGAGCTAGTTCTGTGTCACCCTATGTTATAACTATTACATGAGGAATCACATCCGACATAATTATCTATCACTGATCCAATGCCTACGAGCTTTTCACATATTGCTCTTTGCTTATTTACTTTATTGTTGCTACTGTTACAATTACTACAAAACTGTTACTGTTACTTTTGCCACTGTTACTGTTACTTCCATACTACTTTGCTACTAAATACTTTGCTGCAGATACTAATTTATCCAGGTGTGGTTTAATTGACAACTCAACTGCTAATACTTGAGAATATTCTTTGGCTCCCCTTGTGTCGAATAAATAAATTTGGGTTGAATACTCTACCCTCGAAAACTTTTGCGATCCCCTATACTTGTGGGTTATCAAGACTATTTTCTGGTGCCATTGCCGGGGAGCATAGCTCTATTCTTTGAGTCACTTGGGATTTATATCTGCTAGTCACTATGAGGAACTTGAAAGACGAAAGAACGAAGATTTATCCCTCAACTACGAGGGGAGGTAAGGAACTGCCATCTAGCTCAGCACTAGATTCTCCTTCTGTTATGAGTAAGCTTGCGACACCTAAACCTGCTTCTGCTATTAATTCTGATATGTCGCATGTTATTGATGATGCCACTTCTACTATGCATGATACTTATGATGAAACTACTTCGGTGCTTGATACTACTGTGCCATTAGGTGAATTTCATGATGAACAACTTGCTAGGGTTAGAGAGAATGAAATTATTGATAATGAAATTATTGAAGATAGTGATGATGAAGGTTCTCCCCATAAGATGAATTGCGTGTTGTTCCTGAGGGTTATGTTATGGATGAAGAAACTACTAGAGTTATTCTTGCTTGCAATGATAGATCTAATCTTAAGAAGTTATTAGCTAAATGGAAACAAAAATCTCTAAATGCTAGAATGAAATATGACCCTGCTTTTTCTACTTCACTTATCTTTGTTACTGATAAGGATTATGAATTCTCTGTCGATCCTGAGATAATTACTTTGGTTGGATCTGATCCTTTTTATGGCTATGAATCTGAAACTGTTGTGGCACATCTTACTAAATTAAATGATATAGCCACCCTGTTCACTAATGATGAGAAATCTCCATACTATTATATCCTTAAGACATTTCCATTCTCATTAAAGGGTGATGCTAAAACTTGGTTTAACTCTCTTGATCCTGGTTGTGTGCGTAGTCCCCAGGATATGATTTATTACTTCTCTGCTAAATATTTCCCTGCTCATAAGAAACACGCTGCTTTAAGGGAAATATATAATTTTGTGCAAATCAAAGAAGAGAGTCTCCCACAAGCTTGGGAGAGACTTCTCCGATTACTTAATGCTTTGCCTGATCATCCTCTTAAGAAAAATGAAATACTTGCTATCTTTTATAATGGACTAACCGATGCTTCCAAGGACCACTTGGATAGTTGTGTTGGTTGCGTTTTTAGGGAAAGAACAGTCGACCAAGCTGAATTACTATTGAATAATATGTTGACTAATGAAAATAATTGGACTCTTCCTGAGCCAATTCCTGAGCCAATTAAGCCAACTTCTGAGCCAATTAAGCCAATTCCGGAGCCAATTAAGAAGAGGGGCGTTTTATTTCTCAGTCCTGAAGATATGCAAGAGGCAAAGAAATCTATGAAAGAAAAAGGTATTAAAGCTGGAGATGTTAAGAATTTACCTCCTATTGAAGAAACACATGGTCTTAATCTACCACCTATTGAAGAAACACATGGTCTTGATAACCCGACACAGGTAGTAAAGGTAAATTCTCTCTATAGATATGATAAAATTAAAATCCCGTCTACTAAGTTTTCTAGTCAATGTTTAGATGAATTTGATGACTTTATGGCTAGACAAGAAATTTTTAATGCTTATGTTGGTAGAGAATTAAAGAGTAATGCTTACATGATTGGACGCTTGAGTGATTATATGGCTAGAGTTAAAGGTGAACTTAAACTCATTAGTAAATATGCTTTTATGGTTACCACTCAAGCAGAACAAGTACTTAAAGCTCAAAATGATTTGCTCGACGAATTAAATAATAAACATGATTTTGCTGTTAGAGTGGCTACTAGAACTGGTAGAATGACTCAGGAACCTTTGTATCCTGAAGGCCACCCTAAGAGAATTGAGCAAGATTCTTAGAAAAATAATTTAGATGCACCTAGTCCTTCTAAAAAGAAGAAAAATAAAAATGATAGGACTTTGCATGCTTCTAGTGAATCTGTTATTGACACACCTGAGAATCCCAATGAAATTTCTATCTCAGATGCTGAAACACAATCTGGTGATGAACATGAACCTAGTGATAATGTTAATAATAATGTTCATGTTGATGCTCAAACTAGCAATAATAATGATGTAGAGATTGAACCTGTTGTTGATCTTGATAACCCACAATCAAAGAATCAACGTTATGATAAGAGAGACTTTGTTGCTAGGAAGCACGGTAAAGAAAGAGAACCATGGGTTCAGAAACCCATGCCTTTTCCTCCAAAGCCATCAAAGAAAAAGGATGGTGAGGATTTTGAGCGCTTTGTTGAAATGATTAGACCTATCTTCTTACGTATGCGCTTAACTGATATGCTTAAAGTAAATCCTTATGCGAAATATATGAAGGATATCATTACAAATAAAAGAAAGATACCGGAAGCTGAAATTTCCACCATGCTTGCTAATTACACTTTTAAAGGTGGAATACCTAAGAAACTTGGAGATCCATGAGTACCAACTATACCATGCTCCATTAAAAGAAACTATGTTAAAACTGCTTTATGTGATCTTGGAGCCATTGTTAGTGTTATGCCTCTCTCTTTATATCATAGACTTGAATTGAATAAGTTGACACCTATTGAAATATCTTTGCAAATGGTTGATAAATCAACTGATATACCTGCCGGTATTTGTGAGGATGTGCCTGTTGTGGTTGCACATGTCACTATCTTAACGGACTTTGTTATTCTTGATATTCCCGAGGACGATAGTATGTCGATTATCCTCGGTAGACCCTTTTTGAATACTGCAGGGGCTGTTATTGATTGCAACAATGGCAATGTCACTTTTCATGTTAAATGGTAATGAGCATACGGTACACTTTCTGAGGAAACAACCTCAAGTTCATAGCATCAATTCTATTGGAAAAGTTCCAACTATCATTATTGGAGGTTTTGAATTTCCTCTTCCTACTGTCAAGAAAAAAAATGATATTCTTATTGTTGGGGATGTTCATATCCCCGTTGAGGTAACCTAGTGTTATTCGAAATTTCTCCGGTTCCATGTTATTCGGAATGAGTTTGTTAACAAGACTTGATCAACCTTGTTAGTGGATTCCTTTTGATGATCATGAGATGGATGAAACTAGAAGGCACAACCTTCTGTACCCTCCTTTTACTTTCTGTTATTTAGATTAAATAAAGTAAAACTAGTATTACTTGTCTGTTTTCTGAATTATCCATGCAATAAAAAATATCCCGAAAATAAAAGTTCTCTAAATGCCCTGCCATTTTAGTGTGGTTTTTATGGAATATTTGAGGATTTTAGGCACTGAAAACACAGCAGGGGGCAAGCACCTGGCCACGAGGGTCCAGGGCGCGCCTGCCCTTACTGGGCGCGCCCCCTGCCTCATGGGCCCACGATGGCCCCCCTCCACTTATTCCTGCAACCACACACTCCATCTTCCCCCCCCCCCCAAAAAA
>NC_041387.1:17214037-17354756 GCF_002162155.2 Triticum dicoccoides
AGTTCTAGCTCGTTTTGTTGCGATTTTCGATCTCCTTGCTCAAAGCTTCATTCACAAAACTGCTTTGGGAGATTGTTCTTTGGTATGTGACTCCTCCAATGGTCCAATTAGTTTTTGTTCTAGTGCTTTATTCATTGCAAATTTTTGCTGCCTAGGTGACCCTGTTCTTGAGCTTGCATGTCAAATTTATGAGGTCTCGAGTAATTGTAATGCATGATATAGGCTCTAGGCACTTGTGGGAGTGGTTGCTATCAACTTTGTTGAGTTTGATTCACTTTTATTTTGAAGTTACTAAAAATTTCAGAAATTTTTCAGAGGAAAAAATATGTCTAGGAAAATGTACCAAGGTGGTTCTTCAAGAAAGCAAGCACTCAGGCATGCTATGCGTGAGCAAGATGTTGAACCAGCGAGGGAAGCTGATGTGCGGCCTTGTGAATGGCCTTCAGAAGAGTTTATGGTCAATGCAGGCATCAAGGATGAATTTGATGCATATGTGCGTAATGCCGGTCTTGAGGACTTCGTGCAAGATAAGTGTCCTCAGTACCACTATTTGACTGATTCAATTGTGAGAAGGTTTAAATTTTCATCTTCGCGTAATTCTCAAAGTGTCCTGTTTGATATTTATGATCAATCATATACCATGGACCTAGAAGATTTTACTACTGCTTGCAAACTCCCTCAGTGGGGCAATCTTAACAAACCCCGTAAATCTGAATATAAAGACTTTCTTGCTAGTATCACTGTGGGAGAATCTAGAGATATAGCACAAGCTACCATAGGGAGCATTCATTTTCCTGCTATACATTATTTTGCTCTCTTCATTGGTAGATGCATTAACGGTAAGGATGAAGCATCTCACATGTGTGTTCCTGATCTTTGCGTCCTCAAGAGTGCTGTATTAGGTAATAAAGATTATAACTTGGGGGCAATTGTTGCACGTAGGTTGCATAATAATGGTTTATCTGGAGATTTGTTTGGAGGGATTTATGCGATCCGTGTTGCTAATTATCTTGGTATACCTCCATGTGAGGGTGATAGGGAGTTGCTTCTCGCTTATTTAGATTATAATGCCATGGTTAGTCATCATTTTCTTGAGAGGAATGAACAATTCCTCCAGTATCGACTAATCTTTGACAGACGTCGCGCTATCCATGTTACTCTCCCTGCTCCTACCCTTTTTGATTATCAGGCAAAAGGACGATATGTTATAACCAGGGAGGAGGCAACCGAGTATGAGAGGAGGACGGAAGCAGCTCGCCGCCATGCTGCAGCCTAGGAGGCAATCGCTGCTGCATCTCAGTACGACCCCAGTTACAACTTCGGATATCAGTCAGGCTATCCATGGCCATAGACCAACTTAGGCGAAAAGCCTAAGCTTGGGGGAGTACGTATTTCTCACCGACATTACATTCATGTTCACACACTCGTTCTAGTTGTCGGTGCTCATACTCTTTCATTGTATTATCCATGCTAGTTTAATTTATTTTTCAAGTTTTCTTCTTGTGTGTTTGATAAACCTTAAGAAAACCAAAAAAATAGTTAGTTTAATTTCCATGCTTGTAGTAACAATTAAAAGAAAATCCAAAAATATTTCTCTTTCTTCTTTTGCTTGTTGGGAGCTTTCATGTGTAAATAGTTTTATATCTTTTCTTTCCTTTGGGGGTCGAGTGGAGAAGACCTTCATGAAAATGTTTAGTGGCTCTCATATGCATGATTGTTGATTTAACCAAGAGCCCATATTACCTTGTCTTCTCCCTTGAATTTTATACTTGCAAATTCCAGCTTAGTCCAATGCACGTGCACTATTATTATTATACACACCGTTCGGTCATGCAAGTGAAAGGCAATAATGACGATATATGATGGACTGGTTGAGATGAGAGAAGCTGGTATGAACTCGACCTCTTTTTTTTGTAAATATGATTAGTTCATCGTTCCTGATTTAGCCTATTATGAATAAACATGTTTACAATGACAATTAGAGATTATAGTTGCTTATGCCATGCTTAATTAGCTAGGAGCTTATAATGGTTTACCTTGCGTGCCAACATGCTATTAAAATGGTTGTGACGTGGTATGATAGGGTGGTATCCTCCTTTGAATGATTCGAGTGACTTGACTTCGCACATGTTCACGCATGTAGTTGAAACAAAATCAACATAGCCTTCACGATATTTATGTTCATGGTGGATTATATCCTACTCATGCTTGCACTCGGTGTTGATTAATTCTAATGCATGTTCATGACTGTTGTCGCTCTCTCAGTTGGTCGCCTCCCAGTCTTTTGCTAGCCTTCACCTGTACTAAGCGGGAATACTGCTTGTGCATCCAAACTCCATAAACCCCAAAGTTATTCCATATGAGTTCACCATACCTTTCTATATGCGGTATTTACCTGTCGTTCCAAGTAAATTTGTATGTGCCAAACTCCAAACCTTCAAATGAAATTTTGTTTTGTATGCTCGAGCAGCTCATGTATCAACTAGGGTTGTCTGTATCTTCCATGCTAGGAGGGTTATTCTCAAGAGGAGTGGACTCCACTCCTCATTCACGAGAAAATGGCTGGTAACCGGGATGCCTAGTCCCATGATCAAAAGGTCAAAACAAAATCAAAATAATTAAAACAAAACTACCCCAGGGTTGTTGCTAGTTGGAGGCACTCGTTGTTTCGAGCAAGCCATGGATTGATGTTTGTTGGTGGTGGGGGAGTATAAACTTTACCATTCTGTTTGGGAACCGCCTATAATGTGTGTAGCATGGAAGATATCGAGATCTCATAGTTGTTATGTACACAGTGAAAGTATATCAGTCAAAATGTTATTCATCTATTTCAAAATCGAGCTCTGGCACCTCTACAAATCCCTGCTTCCCTCTGTGAAGGGCCTATCTATTTACTTTTATGTTGAGTCATCACCTTCTTATTAAAAAGCACCCGCTGAGAGCACACTATCATTTGCATGCATTACTATTAGTTTATATTGGGTATGACTTGACTGGATCTCTTTCACCATGAATTACAATGTTTAGTCATTCCTTGATCTTTAAAGGTGCTCTGCATTTACGTTTTGCGGTCTCAGAAAGGGCTAGCGAGATACCATCTTGTTATATCATATTATGATTGTTTTGAGAAAGTGTTGTCATCCGAGATTTATTATTATTGCTCGCTAGTTGATTATGCCTTTGATATGAGTAAACATGAGACCTAAGTGTTATTGTGAATATGGTTAATTTATAATCTTTGCTGAAAACTTGAATGTTGGCTTTACATATTTACATCAACAAGAGCAAACAGATTTTGTCAAAGTTTTTCTTTATCACTTCCAGTTTGCCAACTGAATTGCTTGAGGACAAGCAAAGGTTTAAGCTTGGAGGAGTTGATACGTCTCTGTCGTATCTACTTTTCCAAACACTTTTGCCCTTGTTTTGGACTCTAATTTGCATGATTTGAATGGAACTAACCCAGACCGACGTTGTTTTCAGCAGAACTGCCATGGTGTTATTTCTATGCAGAAATAAAAGTTCTCGGAATGACCTGAAAATCCACGGAGCAACTTTTCAGAATTAATAAAAAATATTGGCGAAAGAAATAGCGTCAGGGGGGGGGGCACACCCTGTCCACGAGGGTGGATATTCTCTTTCACGGAGAAAAAATTCATAGAAAAAGATTCATCACGTTTTACGATACAGAGCCGCCGCCAAGCCCTAATCTTTCTCGGGAGGGCTCATCTAGAGTCCATTCGGGGCTCCGGAGAGGGGGATTCGTCGCCGTCGTCATCATCAACCATCCTCCATCACCAATTTCATGATGCTCACCGCCGTGCGTGAGTAATTCCACCGTAGGCTTGCTGGACGGTGATGGATTGGATGAGATTTACCATGTAATCAAGTTAGTTTTGTTAGGGTTTGATCCCTAGTATCCACTATGTTCTGAGATTGATGTTGCTATGACTTTGCTATGCTTAATGCTTGTCACTAGGGCCCGAGTGCCATGATTTCAGATCTGAACCTATTATGTTTTCATGAATATATGTGAGTTCTTGATCCTATCTTGCAAGTCTATAGTCACCTATTATGTGTTATGATCCGACAACCCTGAAGTGACAATAATCGGGATACTTCTCGGTGATGACCGTAGTTTGAGGAGTTCATGTATTCACTATGTGTTAATGCTTTGGTCTGGTACTCTATTAAAAGAAGGCCTTAATATCCCTTAGTTTCCACTAGGACCCCGCTGCCACGGGAGGGTGATGACCCACAAGTATAGGGGATCTATCGTAGTCCTTTCGGTAAGTAAGAGTGTCGAACCGAACGAGGAGCAGAAGGAAATGACAAGCAGTTTTCAGTAAGGTATTCTCTGCAAGTACTGAAATTGTTGGTAACAGATAGTTTTGTGATAAGATAATTTGTAACGAGTAGCAAGCAATGAAAGTAAATAAGGTGCAGCAAGATGGCCCAATCCTTTTTGTAGCAAAGGACAAGCCTGGACAATTTCTTATAATGAGAAAAGCGCTCCCGATGACACATGGGAATTATCGTCAAGCTAGTTTTCCTAACAGGGAAAGGTGGTTTCTCAACATAAGTAGTAGGAACAATAGGATCATTATAAGTGATAGTATTTTCTCCAACTATAACAGGTGCAACTACTTTTAACTCAATGGGAGGATTATATTTAGACCACTTCTCCTTAGGGAGATCAACCTGAGTAGCAAAAGACTCACAGAAAGAAGCTACTATCTCAGAGTCAAGTCCATATTTAGCGCTAAATCCACGAAAAGCATTGGTATCCATAAAAGACTTAACACAATCAAACTTAGGTGTCATACCTGACTCCTTATCATCGTCGGAACCCCAATCTTCAGTGTTGCGTTTAATTCTTTCCAATAAGTCCCACTATAATTCAATAGTCCTCAGCATATAGGAACCAGCACAGGAAGTATCAAGCATGGTGCGATTATTGAGAGAAAACCGAGCATAATTTTTTTAAATAATCATTTCTCTTGAGAGCTCATTATTGGGGCATGAATATAACATTGACTTAAGCCTCCCCCAAGCTTGAGCGACGCTTTCTCTTTCGCGAGGCCAAAAATTATATATATAATTACGATCACGATGAACAAGATGCATAGGATAGAACTTCTGGTGAAATTCCAATTTCAATCGTTTATAGTCCCAAGATCCCGTATCGTCACATAGCCTATACCATGTCAATGCGTCTACCTTCAAAGATAAAGGGAAGACCTTCTTCTTAATAACATCATCGGGCATACCTGCAAGCTTAAATAATCCACAAACTTCATCCACATAGATAAGGTGTAAATCGGGATGAAATGTTCCATCTCCTACAAAGGGATTAGCTAGCATTTTCTCTACCATACCCGAAGGGATTTCAAACTAAACATTTTCAGTAGGTTCAGTAGGTTGAGGAGAAACTCTTCGCTCTGCTGGTCGGGGTGAAGATACCCCGAACAAGCCCCTCAAAGGATTACTTTCCATAGTAACAAGTGACAGAAAATTTCAGCACACTATATAAATGTTTCCTTACCAAGTTCCACTCACCAAAGGCACTTCACTCCCCGGCAACAGTGCCAGAAAAGAGTCTTGATGACCCACAAGTATAGGGGATCTATCATAGTCCTTTCGATAAGTAAGAGTGTCGAACCCAACGAGGAGCAGAAGGAAATGACAAGCGGTTTTCAGTAAGGTATTCTCTGCAAGTACTGAAATTGTAGGTAACAAATAGTTTTGTGATACGATAATTTGTAACCGGTAACAAGCAATGAAAGTAAATAAGGTGCAGCAAGATGGCCCAATCCTTTTTGTAGCAAAGGACAAGCCTGGACAATTTCTTATAATGAGAAAAGCGCTTCCGAGGACACATGGGAATTATCGTGAAGCTAGTTTTCATCACGCTCATATGATTCGCGTTCGTTACTTTGATAATTTGATATGTGGGTGGACCGGTGCTTGGGTACTGCCCTTTCTTGGGCAAGCATCCCACTTATGATTAACCCCTATTGCAAGCATCCGCAACTACAAAAGAAGTATTAAGGGAAACCTAACCATAGCATGAAACATGTGGATCCAAATCAGCCCCTTACGAAGCAACGCATAAACTAGGGTTTAAGCTTCTGTCACTCTAGCAACCCATCATCTACTTATTACTCCCCAATGCCTTCCTCTAGGCCCAAATAATGGTGAAGTGCCATGTAGTCGACGTTCACAAACACCACTAGAGGAGAGACAACATACATCTCATCAAAATATCGAACGAATACCAAATTCACATGACTACTAATAGCAAGACTTCTCGCATGTCCTCAGGAACAAACGTAACTACTCACAAAGCATATTCGTGTTCATAATCAGAGGGGTATTTATATGCATTAAGGATCTGAACATATGATCTTCCACCAAATAAACTAACTAGCATCAACTACAAGGAGTAATCAACACTACTAGCAACCCATAGGTACCAATCTGAGGTTTTGGTACAAAGATTGGATACAAGAGATGAACTAGGGTTTGAGAGGAGATGGTGCTGGTGAAGATGTTGATGGAGATTGACCCCCTCCCAAAGAGAGGATCGTTGGTGATGACGATGGTGATGATTTCCCCCTCCCAGAAGGAAGTTTCCCCGACAGAACAGCTCCGCTGGAGCCCTAGATTTGTTCTGCCAAGGTTCCGCCTCGTGGCGGCAGAGTTTCGTCCCGTAAGCTTGCTTATGATTTTTTCCAGGGTAAAAGACCTCATATAGCAGAAGATGGGCACCGGAGGGCCACCAGGGGGCCCACAAGGCAGGGGCGCGCCCTGTAAGGGTGGGCACGCCTCCCACCCTCATGGATGGTGGGTGGCCCCCCTCAGGTATTTCTTCCGCTGGATATTTTTTATTAATTCCAAAAATGACTTTCGTGGAGTTTCAGGACTTTTGGAGCTGTGCAGAACAGGTCTCCAATATTTGCTCCTTTTCCAGCCCGGAATCCCAGCTATCGGCATTCTTCCTCTTCATGATAAACCTTGTAAAATAAGAGAGAATAGCCATAAGTATTGTGACATAACATGTAATAACAGCCCATAATGCAATAAATATTGATATAAAAGCATGATGCAAAATGGATGTATCAACTCCCCCAAGCTTAGACCTCGCTTGTCCTCAAGCGAAAGCCGATATCGAAAAATATGTCCACATGTTTAGAGATAGAGGTGTCGATAAAAATAAAATACGGACATGAGGGCATCATGATAATTTTTATAACAACAACATATATAGATTTTGTCATATGATTTCTTATGCTCAAGTAACAATCTATTCACAATGTCAAGTATGGTACAAAAACTTCATTGAGAACTAACAAACTATAATCTAAGTCATTGAAGCAATTGCAATTTATCATAACATCGGAAAGAGTCAAGAATAGAGCTTTCCAGCAAGTCCACATACTCAACTATCATTTAGTCTTCTACAATTGCTAACACTCATGCAATACTTATGGTTCTGGAGTTTTAATCGGACACAGAGAAAGATAGGGGCTTATAGTGTTGCCTCATAATGTTTTACCTCAAGGGTAATGTAAACAATAATAGTTCATGCTAACTTACAGCCAATTGGATGTATATATCATGATCTTTCCAACACGAGGTGCTTGCCAAAGGATAAAATGAAAAAGGGAAAGGTGATGATCACCTTGACTCTTGCATAATGTAAAAGACATAAAAGATAGGCCCTTTGCAGAGGGAAGCAGAGGTTGTCATGTGCTTTTTGATTGGATGCACAAAATCTTAATGCAAAAGAACGTCACTTTATATTGCCACTTGTGATATGAACCTTTATTATGCAGTCCGTCGCTTTTATTACTTCCATATCACACGATCGTATAAAGCTTATTTTCTCTGCACTAATAAGTCATACATATTTAGAGAGCAATTTTTATTGCTTGCAACATGACAACTTACTTGAAGGATCTTACTCAATCCATAGGTAGGTATGGTGGACTCTCATGGCAAAACTGGGTTTAAGGATATTTGGAAGCACAAGTAGTATCTCTACTTGGTGCAAAGAATTTGGCTAGCATGAGGGGGAAAGGCAAGCTCAACATGTTTGAATGATCCATGACAATATACTTTAACTGAGATGTGAGAAAACATAAACCATTACGTTGTCTTCCTTGTCCAACATCAACTCTTTAGCATGTCATACTTTAATCAGTGCTCACAATCATAAAAGATGTCCAAGATAGTATATTTATATGTGAAAACCTCTCTTTCTTTATTGCTTCCTATTAATTGCAATGATGACCAAAAGTACATTTGCCAACTCTCAACAACTTTTAAGCCTCATACTTTTTATGTGTGAAGTCATTACTATCCATAAGATCAATATGAACTCTTTTATTCTTTTCATTCTTTCGTGCACTTAAGATCATGGCAAGATAGCAAAGCCCTTGACTCAACATTAATCTTTATTATATAGCTCACGGACTCGAGTACATTGAGGGATCACAAAGCAAAACTCAAAAACTAATTCAGGCCAAACTTTATTCTACTAGATCTAGATATTACCAAAAGGATTGAACTAAGAAAAACGGTAAAGATAGGAGTGTGGTGGTGATACGATACCGGGGCACCTCCCCCAAGCTTGGTAGTTGCCAAGGGGAGTGCCCATACCCATGTGATTATGTCTCCTTCTTCAGAGTTAGTGTTACGATCTTCTTGGCGATGATGCCCCTCAGGATACGATTCTCCTCCTTGAGCTCTGTAGTTCCCCCATCATGAATCCTACTTGGAAGTGAGAGCTAACTTATTGATCCTCCTCTATGGCATCTATCCTTTTCAAGTCGGCCTCCATCTCATCCTCCATTGATGGTCCAAAGTGATAAGCATCATTGTTTGCTCCTGGACCTGGTGTCGGGTGGGACACCCGACTCTCCCTGACTGACTCTTGAGAAGACATCTTGCTCTAAATCTGTAACAGAAACAACTCAAAACAAAAACAGAAGACTTCTGCGTGATACGATGGTCAAAACCTTCGGGAGATTATATAATGAATTTTTAACGACCAAAAGAAGTATCGTGCACGAAAACGGAGTCCGGAGAGCACACGAGGTGCCCATGAGGCAGGAGGGCACCCAGTATAGGTGGGCGCGCCCTCCACCCTCGTGGACGCCTCGTGTCCTTCCCGGACTACTTCTTATTATTTTTTATTTTCTTAAATATTCCAAAACAGAGAAAAATTGCCATTAGAACTGTTTTGGAGTCGGTTTACTGACTGTACCACATACCTATTCCTTTTCGGAGTCTAAAACATTCTCGAAAGTGTCCCTTATGTATTCCTCCGGGGTTACGGTTTCAATAATATTAGTTTCAACATTTATAGGATTACCTGAGATATAATGTTTGATTCTTTGACCGTTCACCACCTTCGGATTTGTGCCTTCAAAGTTGTTGATTTTTATGGCACCGGAACGATAGACTTCCTCGATAACGTAAGGCCCTTCCCATTTAGAGAGAAGTTTTCCTGCAAAAAATCTTAAACGAGAGTTGAATATCAACACATAATCACCTACGTTAAACTCACGCTTTTGTATCCTTTTGTCATGCCATCTTTGAACTTTTTCTTTAAACAGCTTGGCATTCTCATAGGCTTGGGTTCTCCATTCATCAAGTGAGCTAATGTCAAATAACCTCTTCTCACCGGCAAGTTTGAAATCATAATTGAGCTCTTTAATGGCCCAATATGCCTTATGTTCAAGTTCGAGTGGTAAGTGACATGCTTTTCCATAAACCATTTTATACGGAGACATACCCATAGGATTGTTATATGCAGTTCTATAGGCCCATAATGCATCATCAAGTTTATTGGACCAATTCTTTCTAGATCTATTAATAGTCTTTTGCAAAATTAATTTGAGCT
The DNA here is from genome assembly GCF_002162155.2 of Triticum dicoccoides. NCBI lineage: Eukaryota > Viridiplantae > Streptophyta > Magnoliopsida > Poales > Poaceae > Triticum > Triticum dicoccoides. Next base: position 17,223,945 of record NC_041387.1, read on the forward strand.
CTCTATTACTCAATTCTACTTGACCACTAGACTGTGGGTGATATGGAGATGCAATTCTATGATTAATATCATACTTAGCAAGCATTTTACGAAAGGCACCATGAATAAAATGTGAACCACCATCAGTCATGAGATATCTAGGGGCTCCAAACCTCGGAAAAATAACTTCTTTAAGCATCTTAATAGAAGTGTTATGATCAGCGCTACTAGTTGGAATAGCTTCTACCCACTTAGTAACGTAATCAACAACAACTAAAATATGTGTATATCCATTAGAGGCAGGAAAAGGTCCCATATAATCAAATCCCCAAACATCAAATGGTTCAATAACAAGAGAATAATTCATAGGCATTTCTTGACGTCTACTAATATTACCAATTCTTTGACATTCATCACAAGACAAGACAAACTTACGGGCATCTTTGAAGAGAGTAGGCCAATAAAAACCAGATTGCAATACGTTATGTGCAGTTCTATCTCTAGCGTGGTGTCCTCCATATGCCTCGGAGTGACACTTGCATAGGATCTGTTCATGTTCATGCTCAGGTACACAACGTCTAATAACACCATCTACTCCTTCTTTATAAAGGTGTGGGTCATCCCAGAAGTAATGTCTTAAATCATAAAAGAACTTTTTCTTTTGCTGGTATGTGAAACTAGGTGGTATAAATTTAGCAATAATGTAATTAGCATAATCAGCATACCATGGAGCACTACAAGAAGCATTTATGACCGCTAATTATTCATTAGGAAAGCTATCATCAATAGGTAATGGGTCATCAAGAACATTCTCTAACCTAGATAAGTTGTCTGCAACGGGGTTCTCAGCTCCCTTTCTATCAATAATATGCAAATCAAATTCTTGGAGCAAGAGAACCCATCTAATAAGTCTAGGTTTAACATCTTTCTTTTCCATAAGATATTTAATAGCAGCATGATCAGTGTGAATAGTTACTTTAGAATCAACAATATAAGGTCTGAACTTATCACATGCAAATACAACTGCTAGGAATTCTTTTTCAGTAGTAGCATAATTTCTCTGGGCAGTGTCTAGAGTTTTACTAGCATATAGAATAACATTTAATTACTTATCAACTCTTTGCCCTAAAATAGCACCTACAGCATAATTGCTAGCATCCCACATAATTTCAAAGGGTAAATTCCAATCAGGTGGCTGAACAATAGGTGCAGTGATCAAGGCTTTCTTAAGTATTTCAAATGCTTCTACACAATCATCATCAAAGACAAAAGGAATATCTTTTTGCAATAAATTAGTCAGAGCCTAGAGATTTTAGAGAAGTCCTTAATGAACCTCCTATAAAAACTGGCATGACCAAGGAAACTTCTTATACCTTTTATGTTGGGACACGACATCTTTTCAATAGCATCAACTTTAGCTTTATCAACTTCAATACCTCTTTCAGAAATTTTATGCCCCAAGACAATGCCTTCATTAACCATAAAGTGGCACTTCTCCCAATTCAAGACGAGACTAGTATCTTCGCATCTCTGCAAAACTCAATCAAGGTTGCTCAAGCAATCATCAAAAGAGGATCCATAAACGGAGAAATCATCCATGAATACCTCACAAATCTTTTCACAGAAGTCAGAGAATATAGCCATCATGCATCTTTGAAAGGTAGCAGGTGCATTACATAAACCAAAAGGCATACGTCTATAAGCAAAAGTACCGAAAGGGCAAGTAAAAGTAGTTTTTGATTGATCGTCCGCTCACACAGGTATTTGAGAGAAACCAGAGTAACCATCTAGAAAGAAGAAATGTGTATGTTTGGATAGTCTTTCTAGCATTTGATCAATAAAAGTTAAAGGGTAATGATCTTTCTTAGTAGCTTTATTTAATTTATGGAAATCAATTACCATCCTATAACCTGTAATAATTCTTTGCGGAATCAATTCATCTTTATCATTAGGAACAACAGTAATACCTCCCTTCTTAGGGACGCAATGGACAGGACTTACCCAATCACTATCAGCAACGGGATAAATTATACCTACCTCAAGGAGCTTTAGTATATCCTTTCTTACCACTTCTTTCATCTTAGGATTTAACTGTCATTGATGATCTCTAACTGGTTTGGCGCTTTCGTCCAATTTAATTTTGTGTTGGCATAGAGTGGGACTAATGCCCTTAAGATCATCCGGAGTATATCCAATAGTAGCACGGTGCTTCTTCAGAGTTTTCAATAATCTTTCCTCTTCCTACTCTGAAAGGTTAGCACTAATAATAACAGGATATATCTTATTTTCATCAAGATAAGCATATTTAAAATTATAAGGTAGTGGTTTGAGCTCAAACACGGGATCACCCTTGGGTGGAGGGGGGCCCTGTTGGGGAACGTAGCAGAAATTCAAAATTTTCCTACGAGACACCAAGATCTATCTTTGGAGAGACTAGCAACAAGAGAGAGGGGAGTGCATCTACATACCCTTGTAGATCGCTAAGCGGAAGCGTTATAAGAATGCGGATGAAGGAGTCGTACTCGTAGCGATTCAGATCGCGGTTGATTCCGATCTAAGCGCCGAACAATGGCGCCTCCGCGTTCAACACCCGTGCAGCCCGATGACGTCTCCCGTGCCTTGATCCAGCAAGGGGAAAGGGAGAGGTTGGGGAAGACTCCGTCCAGCAGCAGCACGACGGTGTGGTGGTGGTGGAGGAGCGTGGCACTCCAGCAGGGCTTCTCCAAGCACCGCAAGAGATGAGGAGGGAGAGGGGTAGGGCTGTGCCAAGAGGGAGAGGTTCTCATGTGTTGGGCAGCCCCAAAACCTCCACTATATATAGGGGGAAGGGATAGGGGGAGGCGCCCTAGGGTTTCCCCTAGGGGGGCGGCGGCCAGGGCAGATGGGATCTCCCCTTTGGGTGACTTGGCCCCCAAGCCAGGAGGTGGGAACCCTAGATGGGGCGCCCCAAACCCCCTGGTCACGTGGGAATAGGTGAGGGGGGCGCACAGCCCCTTAGTGGGCTGGTTTTCCCCCTCCCCTTGTCCCATGAAGCCCTCCCAACACTTGCCGGGGCACCCGAAACACCTTTCGGTCATGCTAGTCATCACCCGGTACCTCCGGAACACTTCCGGACTCCAAAACCCTTCGTCCAATATATCAATCTTCACCTCCGAACCATTACCGGACTCCTCGTGACGTCCGGGATCTCATCCGGGACTCCGAATAACATTCGGTAACCGCGTACATACCTTCCCTATAACCCTAGCGTCATCGAACCTTAAGTGTGTAGACCCTACGGGTTCGGGAACCATGCAGACATGACCGAGACAACTCTCCGGCCAATAACCAACAGCAGGATCTGGATACCCATGTTGGCTCCCACATGTTCCACGATGATCTCATCGGATGAACCACGAAGTCAAGGATTCAATCAATCCCGTATACAATTCCCTTTGTCTACCGGTATAGTACTTGCCTGAGATTCGATCGTCGGTATGCCGATACCTTGTTCAATCTCGTTACCGGCAGGTCTCTTTACACGTTCCGTAACACATCATCCCGTGATCAACTCCTTGATCACATTGTGCACATTATGATGATGTCCTACCGAGTGGGCCCAGAGATAGCTCTCCGTCACACGGAGTGACAAATCCCAGTCTCGATTCGTGCCAACCCAACAGACACTTTCGGAGATACCCGTAGTGCACCTTTATAGCCACCCAGTTACGTTGTGACGTTTGGTACACCCAAAGCATTCCTACGGTATCCGGGAGTTGCACAATCTCATGGTCTAAGGAAAAGATACTTGACATTTAGAAAAGCTTTAGCATACGAACTACACGATCTTGTGCTATGCTTAGGATTGGGTCTTGTCCATCACATCATTCTCCTAATGATGTTATCCCGTTATCAATGACATCCAATGTCCATGGTCAGGAAACCATGACCATCTGTTGATCAACGAGCTAGTCAACTAGAGGCTCGGTAGGGACATGCTGTGGTCTATGTATTCACACATGTATTGCGGTTTCCGGTCAATACAATTATAGCATGAATAATAGACATTTATCATGAACAAGGAAATACAATAATAACCATTTTATTATTGCCTCTAGGGCATATTTCCAACAGTCTCCCACTTGGACTAGAGTCAATAATCTAGTTCACATCACTATGTGATTGTAATGAATCGACACCCATGGGCTTTGATCATATCTCGCTTGTGAGAGAGGTTATTAGTCAACAGATCTGAACCTTTCAGATCCGTGTGTGCTTTGCAAATCTCTATGTCATCTCCTAGATGCAGCTACCACGCTCTATTTGGAGCTATTCCAAATAACTGTTCTACTATACGAATCCGGTTTACTACTCAGAATAATCCGGATTACTGTCAAAGTTTGCATCGGCCTAACCCTTTACGACGAACTCTTTTACCACCTCCATAATCGAGAAAACTCCTTAGTCCACTAGTTACTAAGGATAAGTTTGACCGCTGTCCTGTGATCCATTCCTGGATCACTCTTGTACCCCTTGACTGACTCATGGCAAGGCACACTTCAGGTGCGGTACACAACATAGCATACTATAGAGCCTACGTCTGAAGCATAGGGGACGACCTTCGTCATTTCTCTCTCTTCTGTCGTGGTCATGTCTTGAGTCTTACTCAATATTCACACCTTATAACACAGCCAAGAACTCCTTTGCCGATCTATTTTGAACTCCTTCAAAATCTTGTCACGATATGTATTTATTTGAAAGTACTATTAAGCGTTTTTGATCTATCCTTATAGATCTTGATGCTCAATGTTCAAGTAGCTTAATCCAGGTTTTCCATTGAAAACACTTTTCAAATAACCCTATATGCTTTCCAGAAATTCTACATCATTTCCGATCAACAATATGTCAACAACATATACTCATCAGAAATGCTATAGTGCTCCCACTCACTTCTTTGGAAATACAAGTTTCTCATAAACTTTGTATAAACCCAAAATCTTTGATCATCTCATCAAAGCGTATATTCCAACTCCGAGATGCTTACTCCAGTCCTTAGAAGGATTGCTGGAGATTTGCATACTTGTTAGCATCTTTTAGGATTGACAAAATCTTCTGGTTGTATCACATACAACCTTTCCTCAAGAAAATCATTGAGGAAACAATGTTTTGACATCCTATCTACAAGATTTCATAAATAATGCAGGAACTGCTAATATAATTTCAACAGACTCTTAGCATCGCTACGGGTGAGAAAGTCTCATCGTAGTCAACTCCTTGAACTCGTCGGAAAACATCTTAGCGACAAGTCGAGCTTTCTTAATGGTGACACTTACCATCATTGTCCGTCTTCCCTTTTAAAATCCATCTGTACCCAACAGCCTTACGACCATCAAGTAGTTCTTCCAAAGTCTACACTTTGTTTTATACATGGATCCTCTCTCGGATTTTATGGCCTCGAGCCATTTATCGAAATCCGGGCCCACCATCGCTTCTCCATAGCTCGTAGGTTCATTGTTATCTAGCAACATGACCTCCAAGACAGGATTGCGTACCACTCTGAAGCAGTACGCATCCTTGTCGACCTACGAGGTTTGGTAGTGACTTGATCCGAAGTTTCATGATCACTATCATAAGCTTCAACTTCAATTGGTGTAGGTGCCACAGGAACAACTTCCTGTGCCCTGCTACACACTAGTTGAAGTGATGGTTCAACAACCTCATCAAGTCTCCACCATCCTCCCACTCAATTCTTTCGAGAGAAACTTTTCCTCGAGAAAGGACCCATTTCTAGAAAAAATCACTTTTGTTTTCGGATCTAAAGTAGGAGGTATACCCAACTGTTTTGGGTGTCCTATGAAGAGGTATGTATCTGCTTTGGGTTCGAGCTTATCAGGATGAAACTTTTTCACATAAGCGTCACAGCCCCAAACCTTTTAGAAACGACAACTTAGGTTTCTCTAAACCATAGTTCATATGGTGTCATCTCAACGGAATTACGTGGTGCCCTATTTAAAGTGAATGTGGTTGTCTTTAATGCCTAACCCATGAACGATAGTGGTAATTCGATAAGAGACATCATGGTATGCCCCATATCCAATAGGGTGCATCCATGATGTTTGGACACACCATCACACTATGGTGTTCCAGGCGGTGTTAGTTGTGAAACAATTTCCACAATGTCTTAATTGTGCACCAAACTCATAACTCAGATATTCATCTGTATGATCATATCATAGATATTTTATCCTCTTGTCACGAAGATCTTCAACTTCACTATGAAATTACTTGAACCTTTCAATAATTCAGACTTGTGTTTCATCAAGTAAATATACTCAGCATCTACTCAAATCATCTGTGAAGTAAGAGCATAACGATATTTACTGCGTGCCTCAGCATTGATTGGGTTGCACACATCAAAATGTATTACTTCCAACAAGTTGCTCTCTTGTTCCATCTTACTGAAAAAAACAAGGCTTTTCAGTCATCTTGCCCATGTGGTTTGATTTGCATGTCTCAAGTGATTCTAAATCAAGTGAGTCCAAATGATCCATCTGCATGGAGTTTCTTCATGCGTACATTCCAATAGACATGGTTCACATGTCTAAAACTTTTCAAAAACGAGTGAGTACAAAGATCCATCAACATGGAGCTTCTTCATGCATTTTATACCAGTATGACTCAAAAGGCAGTGCCACAAGCAGGTGGTACTATCATTACTATCTTATATCTTTTGGCATGAATATGTGTATCACTATGATCGAGATTCAATAAACCATTCTTTTAGGTGCAAGACCATTGAAGGTATTATTCAAATAAATAGAGTAACCATTATTCTCCTTAAATGAATAACCGTATTGCGATAGACATAATCCAATCATGTCTATGCTCAACGCAAACACCAAATAACAATTATTTAGGTTTAACACCAATCTCGATGGTAGACGGAGCAGGCGATGCTTGATCACATCAACCTTGGAAACACTTCCAACACACATCGTCATCTCACCTTTACCTAGTCTCCGTTTATTCCGTAGCTCTTTTATTTCGAGTTACTAACACTCAGCAACCGAACCGGTATCTTAATACCCTGGTGCTACTAGGAGTACTAGTAAAGTACACATTTAATTCAATGTATATCCAATATACTTCTGTCAACCTTGCCAGCCTTCTCATCTACCAAGTATCTAGGGTAGTTCTGCTTCAGTGACCGTTCCCTCATTACAGAAGCACTTAGTCTCGGGTTTGGGTTCAACCCTGGGTTTTCACTAGAGCAGCAACTGTTTTGCCATTTCATGAAGTATCCCTTCTTGCCCTTGCCCTTCTTGAAACTAGTGGTTTTACTAACCATCAACAAATGATGCTCCTACTTGATTTCTACTTTCGCGGTGTCGAACATCGCGAATAGCTCAAGGATCATCATATCTATCCCTGTTATGTTATAGTTCATCACGAAGCTCTAGTAACTTGGTGGCAATGTCTTTGGAGAAACATCACTATCTCATCTGGAAGATTAACTCCCACTCGATTCAAGTGATTGTTGTACCCAGACAATCTGAGTACAAGCTCAATGGTTGAGCTTTTCTCCCTTAGTTTGCAGGTTAAGAAACTTGTCGGAGGTCTCATACCTCTTGATGTGGGCACGAGCCTGAAATCCCAATTTCAGCTCTTGGAACATCTCATATGTTCTGCGACATTTCAAAAATGTCTTTGGTGCCTCAATTCTAAACCATTTAACATTACCAAACTATCATGTAGTCATCAAAACGTGTATGTCAGATGTTCGCAACATCCACAAACGACGTTCGAGGTCCAGCACACCAAGCGGTGCATTAAGGACATAAGCCTTCTGTGCAGCAATGAGGACAATCCTCAGTATACGGACCCAGTCCGCGTCATTGCTACTTAATCTTTCAACTAAATTTTCTCTAGGAACATATCTTAAAATAGTAGAACTAAAGCGCGAGCTACGACATAATTTGCAAAGACCTTTTGACTATGTTCAGGATAATTAAGTTCATCTAATGAACTCCCACTCAGATAGACATCCCTCTAGTCATCTAAGTGATACATGATCCGAGTCAACTAAGCCGTGTCCGATCATCACGTGAGACGGACTAGTCATCATCGGTGAACATCTTCATGTTGATCGTATCTACTATACGACTCATGTTCGACCTTTCGGTCTCTTGTGTTCCGAGGCCATGTCTGTACATGCTAGGCTCATCAAGTCAACCTAAGTGTTTCGCGCGTGTAAATCTGGCTTACACCCGTTGTATGTGAACGTTAGAATCTATCACGCCCGATCATCACGTGGTGCTTCGAAACAACGAACTTTCGCAAGGTGCACAGTTAGGGGGAACACTTGCTTGAAATTTTAGTGAGGGATCATCTTATTTACTACCGTCGTTCAAAGCAAATAAGATGCATAAACATGATAAACATCACATGCAATCAAATAGTGACATGATATGGCCAATATCATTTTGCTCCTTGTGATCTCCATCTTCGGGGCTCCATGATCATCATCGACACCATGATCTCCATCATCATGATCTCCATCATCGTGTCTCCATGAAGTTTTCTCGCCAACTTATTAATTCTACTACTATGGCTAACGGTTTAGCAAAGAAGTAAAGTAATTACATGGCGTTATTTAGTGACACGCAGGTCATACAATAAATTAAGACAACTCCTATGGCTCCTGCCGGTTGTCATACTCATCGACATGCAAGTCGTGATTCCTATTACAAGAACATGATCAATCTCATATATCACTTATCATTCATCACATTCTTTTGGCCATATCACATCACATAGCATACCCTGCAAAAACAAGTTAGACGTCCTCTAATTGTTGTTTGCATGTTTTACGTGTCTGCTATGGGTTTCTAGCAAGAACGTTTCTTACCTACGCCAAAACCACAACGTGATATGCCAGTTGCTATTTACCCTTCATAAGGACCCTTTTCATCGAATCCGATCTGACTAAAGTGGGAGAGACTGGCACCCGCTAGCCACCTTATGCAACAAGTGCATGTCAGTCGGTGGAACCTATCTCACGTAAGTGTACGTGTAAGGTCGGTCCGGGCCGCTTCATCCCACAATACCGTCGAAACAAGATAGGACTAGTAACGGTAAGCATATTGAACAAAATCAATGCCCACAACAACTTGTGGTCTACTCGTGCATAGAATATACGCAATAAACCTAGCTCATGATGCCACTGTTGGGGAACGTAGCAGAAATTCAAAATTTTCCTACGAGTCACCAAGATCTATCTTTGGAGAGACTAGCAACGATAGAGAGGGGAGTGCAGCTACATACCCTTGTAGATCGCTAAGCGGAAGCGTTACAAGAACGCGGATGAAGGAGTCGTACTCGTAGCGATTCAGATCGCGGTTGATTTCGATCTAAGCACTGAACAATGGTGCCTCCGCGTTCAACACACGTGCAGTCCGATGACGTCTCCCGTGCCTTGATCCAGCAAGGGGAAAGGGAGAGGTTGGGAAAGACTCCGTCCAGCAGCAGCACGACGGCGTGGTGGTGGTGGAGGAGCGTGGCACTGCAGCAGGGCTTCGCCAAGCACTGCAAGAGACGAGGAGGGAGAGGGGTAGGGCTGCGCCAAGAGGGAGAGGTTCTCATGTGTTGGGCAGCCCCAAAACCTCCACTATATATAGGGGGAAGGGAGAGGGGGAGGCGCCCTAGGGTTTCCCCTAGGGGGGCGGCGGCCAGGGCAGATGGGATCTCCCCTTTGGGTGACTTGGCTCCCAAGCCAGGAGGTGGGAACCCTAGATGGGGCACCCCAAACCCCCTGGTCACGTGGAAATAGGTGAGGGGGGCGCACAGCCCCTTAGTGGGCTGGTTTGCCCCCTCCCGTTGGCCCATGAAGCCCCCCCCCCCCAACACTTGCCGGGGCTCCCGAAACACCTTTCGGTCATGCTGGTCATCACCCGGTACCTCCGGAACACTTTCGGACTCCAAAACCCTTCGTCCAATATATCAAACTTCACCTCCGGACCATTCCGGGACTCCTCGTGACGTCCGGGATCTCATCCGGGACTCCGAACAACATTCGGTAACCGCGTACATACCTTCCCTATAACCCTAGCATCATCGAACCTTAAGTGTGTAGACCCTACGGGTTCGGGAACCATGCAGACATGACCGAGACAACTCTCCGGCCAATAACCAACAGCGGGATCTGGATACCCATGTTGGCTCCCACATGTTCCACGATGATCTCATCGGATGAACCACGATGTCAAGGACTCAATCAATCCCGTATACAATTCCCTTTGTCTACCGGTATAGTACTCGCCTGAGATTCGATCGTCGGTATGCCGATACCTTGTTCAATCTTGTTACCGGCAGGTCTCTTTACTCGTTCCATAACACATCATCCCGTGATCAACTCCTTGATCACATTGTGCACATTATGATGATGTCCTCCCGAGTGGGTCTAGAGATACCTCTCCGTCACACGGAGTGACAAATCCTAGTCTCGATTCGTGCCAACCCAACAGACACTTTTGGAGATACCCGTAGTGCACCTTTATAGCCACCCAGTTACGTTATGACATTTGGTACACCCAAAGCATTCCTACGGTATTCGGGAGTTGCACAATCTCATGGTCTAAGGAAAAGATTCTTGACATTTAGAAAAGCTTTAGCATACGAACTACACGATCTTGTGCTATGCTTAGGATTGGGTCTTGTCCATCACATCATTCTCCTAATGATGTTATTCCGTTATCAATGACATCCAATGTCCATGGTCAGGAAACCATGACCATCTGTTGATCAACGAGCTAGTCAACTAGAGGCTCACTAGGGACATGTTGTGGTCTATGTATTCACACATGTATTGCGGTTTCCGGTTAATACAATTATAGCATGAATAATAGACATTTATCATGAACAAGGAAATACAATAATAATCATTTTATTTTTGCCTCTAGGGCATATTTCCAACAGATCCCCTAGGATTTCAACAGGCAAGTTGTGTTTCAGAATAGGACCCTGTTGAAAGAATACTTCATCTATCTCCCTTCTTTCATTCATAAACATATCATTTTCATGGTCTAGCAAATATTGTTCTAAAGGATTAGTAGGAGGCACGGCAATAGAAGCAAGACCAATCACTACTGGAATCTGGCACTTTGCCATCTGACATGGCAGATGGCAAAGGCATGGTCGGCGGATGGCAAAGGCTTTGCCATCTGCCAGCAGATGGCAAACAGTTTGTCTGAAACCCTGCCGGTAAAGGCTTCTTTGCCGTCTGCTGGCTGATGGCAAAGAGCCTGTGCCTTTGCCATCAGCTGGCAGATGGCAAAGCCTCTTAACGGGGTTAGCCCCGTTAGAAGGCTAATGACATACTTTGTCGTCTGCCAGCAGATGGCAAAGGCTGCAGGCTCTTTGCCGTCTGCCAGCAGATGGCAAAGGCTGCATGCTTTGCCATCTGCCAGCAGATGGCAAGAGCTTTGCCATCTGCTGGCAGATGGCAAAGAGCCCAAATAGGCCAGCCCAAATTTTACATGTAGATGACACGTGGCCTCTTTGCCATCTGTCAGTTGATGGCAAAGCTCTTTGCCATCTGCCAGCAGATGGCAAAGTGACTATATTGCCCCGTTTAATTTTGATCTTTCTTATATCAGTTCCTTTTCACAGAAAATCAAACACAAATATATTTATATGGCCAATATAGCATATTCAACACATATTACCAATAGTCATGAACACATATATATCCAACACATGTTACCAATAGTAACAAGTTTCATCCGTACATATACATAGTTTCATCAATATTACACAGTTTCATCCATAGGTAGCAAGTTTCACAAGGTTAAAACAAAAACTAAATACAAGCACTCCATCAACCCAAGCTTCCGTGATCTTAAGAAAATCTGTAAAATGGGAAAGAAGAAAGTTAGAAGAAGAAGACTAGAAGAAGAAGATTATTATGATGTGGAAATATGCATGGATTGTCAAAACTTGCATTATCCTACTATCACTAGTACAACAAAGCTGCAGGTTGGCATAGTTCATGAACCATGTACATCATGACAAATACAATATCATCCAATGCTCGACTATGAACAAAATTGAACAATTACACCTCACAAAGGCAGAGCATAGAACCAACAAGCAAGTAGGAGGGGTATAAGAGGACTTGAGGAGCTCACTGGAGGGGGTTCTAGCCTAGGCCGAGCTTCATCACCATGGATGCGGCTAGGGAAATCAGACAAGTCTACCATCATAGGAGCAGCAGCACCACCACCGCCAAAACTGGAATGGCCGGAGCGAATCACCATCATATGTGTACAACTACCAGTGTTGTAGTACTTGAGGAAGATGAATGTAACACAGCTCACACACATATGTACAAAGTAATAGAATACAGACAAGTTACTAAGTGGAGTAGTAGTAGAAGGGACCTAAGCTAGCACCCATGCCAAGAGACATACTACTAGTAAATTGTTGTTATGGGTGAGACAAGAGCACATGTGGTGCTGCTAGAGAGGGAACTATGGGCACTCGGAATAAATTAACAGAGTATGCATGCATGGGAAAACTCAAGAGTAAAATTGGAAGTAAATTGAGCCATCTAAATAGTAAAAAAAAATAGCACAAGCAAGAACAGAAGTTCAGCAAACAGCCGGAACCACTACGAACTGACTAGCAGTAAATCCTTCATGGCTAAAATATAATAACAGAGCAAAAGGATCGAGACGGCTCACGTATCACTCGCCAGATTAAATAAGATGTCTCAAGCTCGCAAACTACCTTCAGCTTTACTGTCAAAGGAGTTCCACCTCTTTCGATCTGCAAATTTATCTCGCTGCCAACGCTCTCATCAAGTAAGGACTCCATAGTGAGAAATTGCGTTACAATCTGTAAATAGTTAAGAACATCGTTCAATAAGAAATTAATGTGGTATGACAAATTAACATAACATGAAAAATGCATCATCGAAAAGAAATATAGTGAACAATAAGCAGCCGAGTTTTATAGTTAGGTTACGCACGTGACTACAAGAAACATTTAGTAACTTTCAGGGAACCAACACACCAAATTACAAAAACTGATGGCATGTGGGCTGTGGTAAATACTAAATACACCATCTAAAAATGCCTAGGGAGAACACTGCTATGCATGGTCGACCACTTGGAAGGAAATAAATGTGAGGATCATGAAAAATAAACAAACAACACCGGCCCAGGCTCTCTCTAGGACGTTAGCTGGGAGTAATAGGATCACCTGCTTGATCCACTGGCCATTAGAACCTCATTAGGCTTTTCAGGCATGGTTTATGGTTTAGTTTTTCCCGTGTGCGCCATCTCGGCACTTGGGCTAAGCCCTGGTTGTAGCTGTATCTGACTGCTCTGCTCTTGTATTTCTACCCCTACCATTTCAATGAAAAGCTGCTGGACAGCCTTTTCATCAAAAAAATGCAGGTTTGGATTGTCCAAGGCATAGCCCCACCTCATGCCTTAACGCTTAATAGTTGGGGCACGGGTAGGGTGCGTCGCCTCTTCTTTACTGCCTTAAAAACCATGGTCAATTGGGTGTGTGCATTGTTTAATAAGTTTCCTGATCTTACATTTGGTGATACAGCAAAACAGAGGGAATCAGGGATATTCGGGAACAGTCGTCCGCAATAGACGGGTGTTCCAATTCAAGTCACTGCTAATGTAGCGAGAACAATTTGAAGAATACACACTAATAAACTAGTATATTGAATCTTCATAACTTTTCGAAGGAAAGTCTTTTGGCATTCGATAACCTAGAGAAGAGTCCATATACAACAGCAACCAAGCATAATATTTTCTAAAAAAATCAAGTACAAGTTCTAAAATATTAATAACTTAAGTTTACAAAATCAAATTTATATCAGGTGCAACTAATATAAATGAACTGTTGAAAGCCATGATGAACACCAACACAGACCTTATTGATGATAATAGAGGTATCAGCAGTACAATCAATGGAGTCACAAGACATCAGTGTAGTGTCAAAAATTAAGTTGAAATATTATTAGTATACCATTTGAAAACAATCGTACCTCCCCATTCATGCGAATCAGCACGTCACCAGGTTTCAGATGTTTTTCTGCAGGTCCATCTGGCACCTGCAATAACAGAATTACCCAGTTTCCGTATGAGATAGAAAGGTACTACCTCTGTAAAGAAATATAAGAGCGTTTAATTCGCTACTTTAGTGATCTAAACACTCTTATATTTCTTTATGGAGGGAGTACAATGGAAGTAGCAACAAGCTGAGCATAAAAGAAAACATGTTTAGAAATAACAAAACTAAGAAGCAAACATTACCAAAGAATCAACAACCAGCATTCCAGTCTCCCCTGCTGGAGAAACAAGTTGTACCGCCTGTCCTAGCAGAAATTTCAAGGTGCAATTAATCATGTAGCACATAGAGCCGTGAAAAGACAAGTGTACATCTTTCTCCAAACTAGAAAAAGGAGCACAGGAGGATCATACCTGCTCGGTTTCATTCCTGCGTCCAAGACGTCGAGTTTCTTTGAAACCTTTGTGTTGAAAAGTCACCTTTGAAAAGGACAGAATAAAAAATGGATCATGGATGATCTGAGTTCCCGAATAATAGATAAAACAATTACTCCCCCATCCAAAAATGTAGGTTCCCATGGGATGAGTGCCATTAAACTTCAGTAATTAGCTCTCCAAAATAGAAAACTAAAACGGTAGCATCTAATAGAACAAAAGGATCATCAGACAGAATGCACACCTGAAGTGTACCACGAGGAATATAAACAGATTCTGGCTTGCTACCAAATGTGTCCCAACAGCCACGTATCAGATTGAGTGCTCTAACTACCTGGAACAATTTAGGCAAATAATGTTAGCAAAGCTAAGAGGGCCCCAAACAATTAATGGATTAAGTAGCAGATGATGATCTGGTTTCTATGATCCCAGAACTTCCTGTGAGCATGAGGAAGTAGTATATTAGTGTTGATACATAAACAACTTACACCATCTAATGGAAGGTAGAAGGCCGAAGCACTAGAACTGCTGCTTCCTGCATTCAGTGCAACAGCTCTTCCTTGGCAATCAACAACAGGGGAACCACTAGAGCCACCTTTAGTACCAGATGCAGCCTAAAGGAAAAAATATTTTAACTTATGAGCACTAGCAGCGAAGCAAATCACCAAGCATTATTTTAGATGCATTGGCATCACCAATTGGAACAAAAAATACAGAATATTGGATAGCTGAAAAGAATTACCTGAATGTAGAATGTATTGAAATCGTTGTAGGCATCCCTTTTAGAAAAGTAAAACAAGGTTAGGACTTCGAATTTATGCAGCAATACATAATGATCCATGGATTGAATATGCAAGCTTTGGTCATGTAAAGCAAGGCATACTTTTGGTAGTTTGGTGCTTCTCTATCAAGTCGAGCCAATGTTCCCGGCAAGATTGAAACCTATATCCAGTCAACATGAATCAACATGCAACCCATTGTATTGGATAACTCTCTAGTAAGGGATGAAATCTCCAATTTTTAGGTGTACAACATGCATGTAACTCTATGGGCTACTTCAGACCAGAAACTAAGCAATATATTGAAGTGATTTTAAGGCCAGAGATTTGATTTTCGGCCATCTCGGCCTGGGGCAAAATAAATCCCTTTCGGCCAAATAATTACAGACTGGTGAATAATCCCTTTCCGCCATCTCCGAGGACACGGTCTCCATCGCCAGCTCGCCGCCAACCTCCGATGTCACAGTCCTAGCATGATTTTGAAAGAGGAAAAGGAATGGGATTCAGCAAAAATTTGGCTACGACAGAGAAGGGAGCTATTAAGATCTCCTCTCCTCGTACGCAAGGCCTGGTTTAGTCTCGGAGAGAGAGAGAGAGAGAGAGAGAGAGAGAGAGAGATCGTACCGGATCCAAAGCAACAGGAGCCAAGCTGCGAGAAATCCATCAACGGTGGCTCAGATCCCGCGCTAGCCCGACCAGCCCCTCGAACGGAACGCATCAAGGGCCCTGCCTCTCGGTCCACAGTCCGCGCCGCCGCGGACATCCCGAGCCCCATGGAGTGCGCCACCGGCCGCAGGCGCCGCGACGGCGGTGGTCCCGCTCATGGAGTCGTCCATGGCCCCCGCCGCGTGCATCTCCTCGTTGACCCCGACTATCAACCACCGGAATGCGAAGAGGAGGGAGGGGCTCGCGACGCAGCAGGGCGGGCCAGTGGAGTAGCAGCAGGGCGGCAGCGGGGATCCTAGGGCGCAGAAGGAGGAGGAGGAGGTGGGAGGGGGCAGCAGCGGGTGAGGAAGGAATGTGCGAGGGGCGTGGGGCTGTGGATTGGGGCTAGGGTGAGGAAGGAAGGAGCGAGCGGCGGCAGATGTTTTTTTTACCTGGATGGGTGGGGAGAGAGGGAGGGGATAACCCCACAATTTTTTTTACCTGGAAAAAAATAACCCCATCTCTTTGCCATCTGCCAGCAGATGGCAAAGAATCTTTGCCGTCTGCTGGCAGATGGCAAAGACGTGGGGCTGGTACGCCGTTACACTCGTGACGGCCACATGATTTGCCAACCTCTTTGCCATCTGCTGGCAGATGGCAAAGATTATTTGCCATCCACTAGCAGATGGCAAAGAATTGGCTGATGGCAACCATGTTCTTTGTCGTCTATCAGTTCTTTGCCATCTGTTTTTTATAAGCAGATGGCAAAGACGTTCTTTGCCATCAGCTGGCAGATGGCAAAGAGCTGGCTAGTGGCAAATTCCCTGTTTCCAGTAGTGAATAATTTCATCCTTACTAGGTAATTCTTTATCATGGGGTTGTCTATGAAACTTAGCAAAATTAAGCTCATGAGACATATCCCCTAGGCCAATTGTAACAACATCTTTTTTGCAATCAATCCTAGCATTAACAGTATTCAAGAAGGGTCTACCAAATATAATGAGACAAGAACTATCTTGTGGGGAACCAAGAACAAGAAAATTAGCAGGATATTTAACTTTCCCACACAAGACTTCAACATCTCTAACAATCCCAACTGGTGAAATAGTATCTCTATTGGCAAGCTTAATAGTAACATCAATATCTTCTAACTCAGCGGGTGCAATATCATGCATAATTTCTTGGTATAAGGAAATAGGTATTGCACTGGCACTAGAACCCATATCACATAAGCCACGATAACAATGATCTCCTATTTTAACAGAAATAACAGACATGCCTACAACAGGTCTATGTATCTTAGCATTGGGTTTAGCAATATTAACAGCTTCCTCACAGAAATAAATAACATGCCCATCAATATTATCAGCCAAGAGATCTTTTACCATAGCAATACTAGGTTCAACTTTAATTTGCTCAGGAGGTGTGTATGTTCTAGTATTACTCTTACGAACAATAGTTGAATCTTTAGCATGATCCTTTATCCTAACAGGAAAAGGTGGTTTCTCAACATAAGTAGTAGGAACAATAGGATCATTATAAGTGATAGTCTTTTCTTCAACTGTAACAGGTGCAACTACTTTTACTTCAATGGGAGGATTATATTTAAACCACTTCTCCTTAGGGAGATCAACATGAGTAGCAAAAGATTCACATAAAGAAGCTACTATCTCAGAGTCAAGTCCGTATTTAGCGCTAAATGCACGAAAAGCATCGGTATCCATAAAAGACTTAACACAATCAAACTTAGGTGTCATACTTGACTCCTTGCCATCGTCGGAACCCCAATCTTCAGAGTTGTGTTTAATTCTTTCCAATAAGTCCCACTTGAATTCAATAGTCTTCAGCATATAGGAACCAACACAGGAAGTATCAAGCATGGTGAGCAGAATTTTTTTGAATAATCATTTCTCTTGAGAGCTCATGATTGGGGCATGAATATAACATTGAATTAAGCCTCCCCCAATCTTGAGTGATGCTTTCTCCTTCGCGAGGCCAAAATTTATATATATATAATTACAATCACGATGAATAAGATGCATAGGATAGAACTTCTGGTGAAATTCCAATTTCAATCGTTTATAGTCCCAAGGTCCCGTATCGTCACATAGCCTATACCATGTCAATGCGTCTCCCTTCAAAGATAAAGGGAAGACCTTCCTCTTAACAACATCATCGGGCATACCTGCAAGCTTAAATAATCCACAAACTTCATCCACATAGATAAGGTGTAAATCGGGATGCAATGTTCCATCTCCTGCAAAGGGATTAGCTAGCAGTTTATCTACCATACCCGAAGGGATTTCAATGTAATCATTTTCAGTAGGTTCAGTAGGTTGAGGAGCAACTCTTTGCTCTACTGGTCAGGGTGAAGATACCCCGAACAAGCCCCTCAAAGGATTAGTTTCCATAGTAACAAGTGACAGAAAATTTCAGCACACTATATAAATTTTTCCTTACCAAGTTCCACTCACCAAAGGCGCTTCACTCCCCGGAAATGGCGCCGGAAAAGAGTCTTGATGACCCACAAGTATAGGGGATCTATCATAGTCCTTTTGATAAGTAAGAGTGTCGAACCCAACGAGGAGCAGAAGGAAATGACAAGCGGTTTTCAGTAAGGTATTCTCTGCAAGTACTGAAATTGTAGGTAACAGATAGTTTTGTGATAAGATAATTTGTAACGGGTAACAAGCAATGAAAGTAAATAAGGTGCAGGAAGATGGCCCAATCCTTTTTGTAGCAAAGGACAAGCCTGGACAATTTTCTTATAATGAGAAAAGCGCTCCTGAGGACACATGGAAATTATCGTCAAGCTAATTTTCATCACGCTCATATGATTCGCGTTCGTTACTTTGATAATTTGATATGTGGGTGGACCGGTGCTTGGGTACTGCCCTTTCTTGGACAAGCATACCACTTATGATTAGCCCTATTGCAAGCATCCGCAACTACAAAAGAAGTATTAAGGTAAATCTAACCATAGCATGAAACATGTGGATCCAAATCAGCCCCTTACGAAGCAATGCATAAACTAGGGTTTAAGCTTCTGTCACTCTAGCAACCCAGCATCTACATATTACTCCCCAATGCCTTCCTCTAGGCCTAAATAATGGTGAAGTGTCATGTAGTCGACGTTCACATAACACCACTAGAGGAGAGACAACATACATCTCATCAAAATATCGAACGAATACCAAATTCACATGACTACTAATAGCAAGACTTCTCCCATGTCCTCGGGAACAAACGTAACTACTCACAAAGCATATTCATGTTCATAATCAGAGGGGTATTAATATGCATTAATGATCTGAACATATGATCTTCCACCAAATAAACCAACTAGCATCAACTACAACGAGTAGTCAACACTACTAGCAACCCATAGGTACCAATCTGAGGTTTTGGTACAAAGATTGGATACAAGAGATGAACTAGGGTTTGAGAGGAGATGGTGCTGGTGAAGATGTTGATGGAGATTGACCCCCTCCCGAAGAGAGAATCATTGGTGATAACGATGGTGATGATTTCCCCCTCCCGGAGGGAAGTTTCCCCGGTAGAACAGCTCCGCCCGAGCCCTAGATTGGTTCTGCCAAGGTTCCGCCTCGTGGCGGCGGAGTTTCATCCCGTAAGCTTGCTTATGATTTTTTCCAGGGTAAAAGACCTCATATAGCAGAAGATGGGCACCGGAGGGCCACCAGGGGGGCCATGAGGCAGGGGCCGCGCCCCCCACCCTCGTGGACGATGGGTGGTCCCCCTCAGGTATTTCTTCCACTGGATATTTTTTATTAATTCCAAAAATGAATTTTGTGGAGTTTTAGGACTTTTGGAGCTGTGCAGAATAGGTCTCCAATATTTGCTCCTTTTCCAGCCCAGAATCCCAGCTACCGGCATTCTCCCTCTTCATGATAAACCTTGTAAAATAAGAGAGAATAGCCATAAGTGTTGTGACATAACGTGTAATAACAGCCCATAATGCAATAAATATCGATATAAAAGCATGATGCAAAATGGACGTAACAGAGGGTAGGACAAAAGATGTCATGCAAGTTCTTTTCCATAAGCACGTATGACTATATTCGGAATACATGCCTACATTACATTGATGAACTGGAGCTAGTTCTGTGTCAGCCTATGTTATAACTATTACATGAGGAATCGCATCTGACATAATTATCCATCACTGATCCAATGCCTACGAGCTTTTCACATATTGCTCTTTGCTTATTTACTTTACCGTCGCTACTGTTACAATTACTACAAAACTGCTACTATTACTTTTGCCACTGTTACTATTACTTCCATACTACTTTGCTACTAAATACTTTGCTGCAGATACTAAGTTATCCAGGTGTGGTTGAATTGACAACTCAACTGCTAATACTTGAGAATATTCTTTGGCTCCCCTTGTGTCGAATCAATAAATTTGGATTGAATACTCTACCCTCGAAAACGGTTGCGATCCCCTATACTTGTGGGTTATCATCCGCTCATGAAAAACTGACGACAAAGAAATGGTTGACGGCAAGGACATAGTTTGCCGTCAGCTACTACTTTGTCGTCCGCTAGCTGGTGGCAAGGTAGCTTTTACCGTTAGCCAGTTCTTTTCCTTCGGATAGCTGACGACAAAGATACTTTGCCGTCAACTAGCGGACGGCAAACAAAACCTACCTAACGGCACCCCCCGCCCCCGCCCTAACCCTAACCCTGTCTCCATCCCCCTCCTCTACCTAACGGTGCGGCCCCGCCCCCACCCTTCTGTCCCTCCCCGACTGCCTCCATTTCCTTTGCAATAGACGCACTCAGTTTCAGGCTTAGGTCTAACTTTGGGTTTCTTCATGGGAGTGTCAACTTGTTTGCCATTCTTCTTGAAGTTCTCTCTCTTTCCCTTTTGCCCTTTTTCTTGAAATTAGTGGTCTTGTTAACCATCAACATTTGATGCTCTTTCTTAATTTCTACCTTCACCGATTTCAGCATCGCGAAGAGCTCGGGAATCGTTTTCATCATCCCTTGCATATTATAGTTCATCACGAAGTTCTAGTGATAGTGACTAGAGAACTCTGTCAATCACTATCTTATCTGGAAGATTAACTCCCACTTGATGCAAGAAATTGTACTACCCATATGTTCTGAGCATATGCTCACTGGTTGAGTTGTTCTCCTCCATCTTGTAGGTAAAATACTTGTTAGAGGTCTCATACCTCTCGACACGGGCATGGGTCTGAAATACCAATTTCAGCTCTTGGAACATCGCATATGTTCCATGACATTCAAAATGTCTTTGAATCCCCAATTCTAAACCGTAAAGCATGGCGCACTAAACTATCAAGTAGTCATCATATTGAGCTTGTCAAATGTTCATAACGTCTCATCAGCTCCTGCAACAGGTCTGTCACCTAGCGGTGCATCAAGGACATAATTCTTATGTGCAGCAATGAGGATAATCCTCATATCACGAACCCAGTCCGCATCATTGCCACTACACCACAACACTTGATTGGGGGCAATTAACTGCCGGGAGAAATGTCAGAACGGGGGCAAACCATCTGCCAGGGATCGTGTTATTGCCAGCAGAAGTACTTAAAGACGGAAACTGCCGTGAGAAGTACATACAAGAAGGCGTGCACACTGTCAGCATTTTTTTTTTGAGTATTGCACACTGTCAGCAATATTAAGGTCACTCTATCTGCCGGCACAACTAAACCCAGGCCCGCAGTCTACCGGGAGGCCCGTGGGGGGGAGACGTAAAGTTGTTGGGCCAAGCGCGCAAAGAAGCCCAAAACGTTCACACCAAACCCAAATATAGCCGCCGCCCCGACCACTTTTCCCCAAATTGAAACCTCGTCCCCGACCCTCCTCCCCAACCGCTGTCGCCGCCGCCCCCACGAGCAAGCCATCCATCGCCGAGCCCCTCCGCGCACGACCGCAACTTCCATCGCCGACTCCCTCCGCCGCAGGTTGCCACCATCCTCGTCCTCGCCAAGGTCGACACCGGGCGCCGCCTGTTCCCCGCGCCTACTACCGCTCCTCTGCTCCTTGGTCCCCGCACGAGCTCATGCACAACAAGCACGCACCACTCCCCCATGGCATCGTCGTCGCGGCCTATCCCCAGCGTCGCCCTGCTGTTGGCCCTCACCGGCCAAGCGCCTCGTCGTTGGTCTGCCGCTCGACCTCCTTCCGCCTCTACGCCCATGGACGGCCTCCACTCCGTGACTCTGGTCATCGACGCCTCGCCTAGCTTACGCCACGGTCCGTGACCGCTGCAGCACCACCGCGTCAGAGCATCCCCGTCCTTGCCCTAGGTTGCGGGCCTTGTTCTTCCTTGTCCAGGAGATCGAGGCCAGCATCGCCCCAGATCGGTCAGCTCTTAAGCCTCCTCACCGCCTGTTGCTGCTTTGCTCCTCTGGCGGCTGCACCAAGAGCCATTCCTGCTGTTGGCTCTCTCCTCCACTGACTACCAGCCAAAAAATCCATCACAAGGTAAGCCTCTCATGATGCATTCTTTTTTTGGCAGCATGATGCATGCATCGATTGTATGAGCCAGAAAAAACATTTGAATTGAATTGATGTATGTCCAGGAGCTTGGGGTCATCTCTCATGCAATGTATTTGATTTGGTTTTGATGTATGACTGTATGACAGATTGACCCTCTCCCACTTCTGCATTTTTTTAATTGTAGATCAAATTAACGAATCCATTCAGTTTCTTTGGGATGATGCACCTAAATACAGTCAAGTGTGCAGTGATTAGAAATTTTGGATGCTTTGGGGCATTTTTCAGACGATCTACTGTGCCTATTCAGGTTATCAAAAAGAATGTTGTGCCTATTTGGACCAGTTATAATAGGAAGGTGTATTAAGTGTACATATCAAGGAACCACAACTGTTTGGGCATAGGTTCTAGAAAACACAATTTTTGCGGAAAACAAATCACTTAACTGCAACAATTGGGGCGGAGACCTCGAGCTAGCTATTCTGGCACATGGGTTGCACCGCTGCTTCATCTCGTCCTTACATAACTACTCCACTCAGGCAACTAAAAGCCCATAAGGCACATACTTGGTCTTTCTTCTACTTCAAGCACCTCTACTTTGAGCACGTTGCTCAGTCTAAGGCAAGTTCTTTGTCCAATTTTGTGCTTACAAATCATGTCTAATATTTTGAACCATTACATTGTGTTATGTGCATGTGGGGGAGAGGATGTGAATGGAACTGAGGAGCAGCAAGTTTACATGGGTGGATGCCTGCAGTGGAGCTCCTATTTGAGCCTGATGCACTATTCTCTTGTGGCTAGTACTCTGGTTTGAGTCATGTTCATGTGATATGCATCTCCTTTATTCTGTACTGCACTGTTGTGTTGTCTGGTTCAATTTGAAGCTTGTTCATCCCCAATGAATTTCTAGAGAATTCATTAGCCTTGATATGCCCGGTCTGGCTGCCGCATGGGACAACTAGCTAGCCCATCTGTTCGAGCAAAGGACAACTAGCTAGCAAAGCGGTCAGTATCGGTGCAATTTTCTGATGGCCCGCTGCTTGCACGCATCGCTCTGCAGTCCCTCATAACGTCAAATAAAACAAACAAAAAAGCGCATCGCTCAGGCTAAAAGAAAAACGAATGGAGCAATTACTTCACTTTATTTATTAGAGTTAAAAAATGTCCATGAAACAAAATTGAATGCTATTTAGATTAAATTATGTATAAACAAATAATCCTACAGTAGTAGGTATATAAACGGATAATCCTACAACAGGGAGAACTGGACTGAAAGTTATTGTAATATCTTATATTAGCAAAAAGGTTTATATTAGTTGATACAGTTACACGGGACCATTACATGATTTAGATTTCAAATGCTACTAATGTAAAATAGTTGAACTGATAGTGTTTTGCATATCTGAGCCATATACATTGTCCAGAAGATATAGGACAGCAAGTCCGAACTATAAGTGAGTTGCAGGCATCATCTCCTATTTTTGTTAGTTTCCGCAAATCCTTTAATCTTTGCAAAGACAAGCATGAGTTATCTCTGTGTGCTGATTTCTTAATCCGGAACTCGTGTGAAGGTGAATATCTTCGGAAATAAGAATGACCCAGGGAGGATAAAGTGACATGGATGACTGATTAGAAGATGCAATGGCAGCGGGCTTGATGGAAGAAAAAGACCAGACGGTGTTAGAAGAAACTAGTAAGCTTGCACGTGCAATGCACGTTTTGGTAGAAATTCATTAAAAAAATATTTAAATATATGAAACTTACATTTTTATTTTACATATAGTGATATCTTACATGAGCAATGGTTTACCGTACATTTCACATACTCTATGAATTTAAATCTTGATGTAATATGTACTTAACAGACTTTTCTAAAGCATATTGAAATTAAATCCGCCACCGGAATCCACCAATCAATAATTTTAATGAACACCCTTCCGAACCCAGAAAAACACCTATTATCATCCAAACACCTATATGGGGCCTATCAGATCATCGCAATGAAAAAAATCGGATAGGTAAGTTAAAATTAATCATAATATATTTCTCACAATATTACAACAGCTACAGTTCACCATCATTTAGCTGCTGAGACCATCGCCGGTGTTGCCCAAAAAAACACCCTCATAGCTCAATGTTCTCCTTGACAACAATCTGCGGGCCTAATCCTCTTTTTCTGCATCTTTTAGCTCATGTCGTTCCTTCTTTCCATGCTACATGTTATTTCTAATCATAATCAGCAATTATAAAACAAATAATGTAAGCTCACATACATGCTATAGCGTATATATTTCAATTGCAGCTTCATACACAAGGAATATAGTAAGCGTGCACAAGCAATGCACGCCTCGACTGATGTTACAACCAGAAATGCAAATTCTAAAGATATTATGATTACACTAAAAATATGACAATCAACCTATAATTTAAATGATTTTCAAGCAACACTACAATTTAGTATCATATGCATGGAGTGAAGACACCTGATTACCTTAGTATGTCTTAATACACTAACCAGTTCTTGTACAACATAAGGGGTGCATGTTGTATGCGGCTTCATTCTCAGTGTAGTTGATTAGATGCACCAAAATTCTTATCTCACAACTATACTTTATGAGAACCACAGGTAATTATCTAGAGAGTTTTCATGAGGTAGAATAAAAAATGAAATATTAAATATTCACCCTGCAAATTGTTTGGTTCAATTCTTTCACGTTCCATGAGTGCACAAACCAAAAAGCAAAATAACCAGATAGAGATGCTACGTACATTGGAAACCAGTTGAAATCATGCAGTGTTGATTGCATACTTGTTTGTCTATGGAACATCCGCCTTGAAAGCAATACAGTGACAATTGTTCTTCGCAAAATCAACAGTTTTCTCGCTCCTTGTCTCAAGAGACAAAAATGAAATCAAATATATCTTGAGATCAGTAAATATAGAAATTTCATCTAAAAATATAATATAAAACCGATGTCAGCCACATGAGAGTTCCATTTTGATTCCTACAACCTCATTTGAAATCTCAACAAATTAAAGTACATTATGCATATTCATCAATGACAAAATAATTCAAGTCCATGTATGCTATAAAGGAACAAATCCGATCTATCTAAATATCATGAATAGACAATCACAAACTGCACACCCACAAATATAGTATTTACAACAATAATTCCAAGGGAAAACAAACTTTACTAAAAAAAGGCTCCACCATATTTATCCTTCAAGTTCAAACAGAATCACTATATCAACACATGAACAAATATTAACTTCCATTCAGATTTTCCATTCTGATTCTGTGATTCATCACCGCAGAACAAGCATATATTTCTAACATACGTGAACAAAACTACACTTATGATATGAGGCAAAGTAGCGTACGGATATTTTGCCAGGGTGTTTTTTGTGAAGGAGTATAAAGTCCTAATGTATAAGATTGTGCAAAAGAAGCACCGGCGTGGTGGATATATGAATTCCTCTAAGGTTAGTTGATGGATGCAACTCCAAAAACCAAGCATGCTTTATTTTGAACAGAAGGTCCATGCCAACTTTATTATAGGCAGACATCAAGTCAAGTGGATGATATGCAGACATTCATTGGAAAATAACTGCCAGTATGACAAGGCTTTTTGTCACTGGAATTTAGTCTCTCAACTTTATAAAGATTGGCATATAATTGTCTGCTGCTAACAAATGGCCCAGTACAACGGTATAAATAATAATGTTGTCATCAAGTCTAGGCCCTAATTTTTAAAATGGCAGTACTGTTCATGAAACAGGCAACCCGCGGTTCAGGAAAGCATCTAATTTACATTAAATCGAAGATCGGATGTGATTGATCTCTCTATATCTTACGACTGAGCTGATCATAATTACAGAAAACAACATCAAATAAATTTTTGGTCTAGATCAAACACCACCAAATGATCTTCAGCAAGGATAGCTAGAATGTATTTTATCTCCAGTAATATTGGAACAATGACTGCAAACAGAGGAGATGGAACGGGACTTGCATTACCAGAATAATGCTGGTGTTGAGCTGCTGCCCCGGTGACACGATGCCAATGTCATTCAACATGTGGTGCTGGTGACAGTTGGGATGTTGACGGCAGCTGCCACATCCAGGCCGTTGGTGACGGGATGAGAGGACGTGTGCGGCATCATTGAACACGCAGAGTGCTACCACAAAATAGTTCATCAATCTAAATTATCCTGTCTAGAGCTAGCTCCGAATGTCCAGTCAATTGCATCTAAGGCGAGCAGTCTTACACCAACCTGAAAATCATGGAAGAGGCGTCCACTGCTACATCTCAAACTGCCTTTCGTTGCAGTCTGTTCTCTTCTCCTGCATGCATCCTTTCCCCCATCTCATATCTGGCCTTCTTACTTGTACCCACAGCCAGTCCCTGCCCACAACACCTTACTTCTCCTTCTCTCCCTGCCAGCACAAACACTGCAAGGATTTTAATATAAAAAATTGATTGGTTCAGCATAAATACATTTTTTGTTAATTCATCATAGTCAGAATATCCTCACTACTTCAATCAACCACTGAAACGGTACCATAAACATCACAAATTTGCAAATAAAAATTGGAAGGAAGGATAAGTGGAATACCAGTTGTGTGGCAGTGGAATAATTGATAGTTATGGACCAAGAATAATCCAAATCGACCTTCTATCGTTCGTCATGTTCATCTCTGAATCCGTACACCATCTAGTTTTCCAGACTGGGATCCTGAATAGAAAGACCAAACACACTAAAGCAAATCAACTAAAGGCGCAAAAATAAGTATGAGTCGGCTACTCAGAGTCAGAATTCAGAAAGTAACTCGTCTAGGGAATTTCAACGAACCTATAGACATGTTGTTTGATTTAGCACCTAAATAACTGTCTCAATTAGAAAAAGACTTGCCACCAGGCTGTAAAGTGTAAACAATCCAAAGTCCATACACGCCACTCAAAGGTTTGGGCGTCACACTGACCGGTGGCATCCAAAATTTGCAGAGAACAAGAAGTTCGCAAAATACTGTTTAATGGAAATCAACGTCCATGGAAGCCTGATTACTTCAAAGTATGAATTAGTTCTACTATTTGAAATCAACATACATGGTTTAAAAGGAGGGCTTGCCTCGCTGCCGACCACAACAGATGTACGTAGCCATTGTCAATTGTCGAGCTAGAGTGGGGCACCGGTTGTAGGTGCAGCTGACAGATAGGGAACAGGAGAAGAATGGAATGATGATGGAGGGAGGCACCTTGTTGCAGTACACCTCCTAATATAAAGCCTCTCACTGACTTATTACTTGAATATGTGTTTGATTTGCGCAATTCCCTCTTTGCATGCTTGCGCTGCAATTTGTTTTTCTGGTTTTGTACAATCAGTGACTTTCTGCAGTCTCAGTTTGTTTGCATGACACAGCTGCATGATTGCTGCTACTTGGCTTCTCCTCTCCAAGTCGTAAGATCAGTAAGCGGCAACATAAAAAAATCAGAAAATGCCCTGATAAGTAGTTACAGATTGAACATGACATTTGTTAAGGATGATTACATGGGAAAGCATGTATATGAGTAAGAAGACATAGATATAGATGTAAGGGGGACATAAAATGCACCACGGGAGTAATTCAGAGCATAGAGTAATTTAGGATTGAATAAATGATGTGTACAACTATCTCTAGGCTTAGAAGGGAATTATTATAGATCATTGTTGTGCAGGCAAATGTTCAAGACCTCAGAATACAGAACAGTATTAGAACTCAAAAGCTTGGAGAAATGAAATATTAGGACTCAAGCATTAAAATGAAGCCCAGCTGGCATAAAATTCACAGGAAGAGGAGTTTATACTTCACTACATCATGTAGTTACCTTGATTCACCTCACATGCAGCCTGCTTGGATATCTTATCAAAGACACCCTTGTCGACATGACACATAAAAGGTCTTCAGAATTAACATGAGAGATGGAGATGGTTAAGTTAGCATATGCTAATAATAAGGGTAAATCAAGAATCAATGTCCAAAATGAATGTAGATGAACGGCAGCAACATTAATCGCTTAGTCAAGTCTGTACCTATCCTGTGAAGAGGACCTGCACTTTTTATCCTCCTTCTCTCCCTACAAGAAAAAATATCACCATGATGTAATCAGAATTTTGTGCCATATTTAAAAAAAACTTATTTGGAGTTTTTTTTGCAAAAAAAGAGAATTCATTACTTAACCATGAGGATTATTGCAATCGTTCTGATACAACAAATGAATCTCTTGAGGAACAGACCTCATATTTGGAGTTAACTTATAGCCATAAGCATAAGAAAAATGAAAATAAATAAATATTAGGAAGGCCATCACCCAGGGTGATCTTTGTGGATACCGAGGATAGTTTTGTGTCAGTCGCATCGCGCGGAATTAACTCGAGTGAAGTCATGGAGGGGTGGAGCATAATCCATATCAGCCGTCTACAAGATGTGGTCTACACATCTGTCTGCACAAGAACAAACCGACCGAGGCAAAACGACTCAAGGGAAAGGAAACTTGCTGAGCATGAAGCATCAACCCGATGAAGCAGATGTAACTTGCTGAATTGTTTATGTAGCCATCGTATCAACGATACAAAATTGGCTACCCCAATCCCATAGGTTCAAACGTTCAAGAAGATTTCATAGGTTGTAACTACCCTGATCTGACAGGTTACAAATTCAGCAATATTTCAAAGGTTGAAATAGTAGGCCATCCATCAACATGATTAAAAAAATCAAGTCTTCTCAATTAGAGTTGGATTCAAATTTTATACTCGACATCTGTCTATTAGATAGAAGACCAAATAATTAAGCTACCAACAACCAAACTCACAAGTTTGTTCACCCAGGGACTGTGAACCACACAACCAAACAGATTATGAAATCTTTGGAATTTCTTAACAAACCCCAGCAAATAAATCGTTAAAGAATGCATCCTACCGAGATATAAGAGGGAGAGGACTTTACTAGCAAATATGTCGCCGAGGTTCAGATTTGTTTTGTTGTGTGTCCCGCACCAGCGATGTAATGGGCTTGGCGAACATTAAGATGCAGGCACAAATCCTCCTCGAAGGCAGCTACGGTGACCGTTCAGGCACGACAACTCCGCACATCTTCAAAGAGCGTGGTGGCATCCTCCTCCCTGGCACACGCGTGTCCAGTCCTCCCTTAACACACACCTGGTGACGGCTGAAGCAGAAGGAAGGCACAATCAGTGGAGCAATCTGACGGAATGAATGGAGCAATCTGAAGTGGGTTCGTGGAGAAAGGGTTGGATGCCTGGATCTTGTATGGGCGGCGGGCGGCGAACAGCGCGACAACGACCTGTGGCGGCTCTCGCGGGGCGCGACGGGCGGTGAACGGCGCGCCGGCGGGGCGGCGACCTGCGGCGGGCGGCTCCCGCGGGGCGCGACGGGCGGTGAACGGCGCGCCGGCGGGGCGGCGACCTGCGGCGGGCGGCTCCCGCGGCGCGCGACGGGTGGCGACCCGCGGCGGGCGGCTCACGCGGCGAACAGCGCGACGGCGCTGCGGCGAACGGCTCCCGCGGGGCACGACGGGCGGCGACCTGCGGCGGGCGGCTCACGCAGCGAACGACGCGACGGTGCGACAGCGAACTGCGCGGGAGGAGGAGGAGGAGGGGGCGAGAGGTCGTGCGGGCGAGGCGAGAGGTCGTGCGAACGGTTTTTGTTTTTGAACGGGGGCGCGGGTGGCTTAATTGCGTGGTTTGTTGGGTTAAACACGGAACGATTACAGACCATCGGATTTTGTTTATGGACGCGCCTGATTGTTTGGATCTGTCCCTCTCTTCTTTTTATAGTGGTAGTACATAGTAGATAATGAGGTGATAAGGTCTCTAAACGTTCTTTATCTCATGGAAGTTATTAATGTGCTATGTAGCCAAAAGGTTAACAAATATATATGTGCATGTACTCTAGGTTGGCCATTTGAAACATGTTCAAGAACATGTTATTAGTCGGTAATAATTATAGTTAATTTTTATTACTAAATTTCATTGCTTCAGTGTACTCTTTTTGATGAACTCTGGTAGTGATTATTGCCTTTAGGACATCAGAATTCTGAGAGGAACAATGTTGGATCTGCTGTCACAGATGTACAGTGTGGTACATTTTTTTCATGCTCTATTACTGTTTAGCTCTTGCACATATGTGAAATAATGTTTAAGTTCTGATTTCGTTTGATGGACGACAAGTGAATGACCTAAATCAAACAATCATGGACATGGGTTTCTTGAAACATATCTGAATTTTAGTTCTGAGTTCTTCGCATGTTACACACTTCAGGAAGTAGAAGAAAATTTGGTTATATCATGTGTTAGGGGATGTTCTATGTGCAGCTAGCTATTCCTAAATTGGTCCAAGACTTCATTTTCTTCAAGCATGAATAAGAAAAAACAATTAAAATGGCGAGTGGAGAGACTGATGTTGTGTTGTGGCTGATGCTACTCCTTTTCCTGTCCTCTGCTTTGCTGACCCTCCTCTACACGCTATGTTGATGGTGGTGGTGCTGCTGCCGAGCTGCCCCTCCTCTTCTCGTAAGAGTCATTCTTGTTCTTTTTCTGATAGATAGAAGCACTAGATTGTGCCTTTATTAGTTGCATATTTATATTTAACAAGAGACTATTTAGCATGCAGATGCACTTTGGACTAACCTCAAACTTCACTTCACTTTTTTCAGCTCAGCATTATAAACAAGGCCTTGAACACATCTCTTGAAGGTTTGGCAAGACCTTGTAGGTGTTGGAGGTTTGGCAAGATCTGCAAGGCGTCCATACTTAATTTTTTTGCTCATTTTGGTGGTTATTTTAGCACACAAGCCGATGTATGCTCATTTTGGCTGTGTAGCACATCTAGAAACATGTCTTTTTTTCCTTTTGTGGCACAACATCATTAATGTATCAAGAAACATGTATTTGGTCGCTTATCAAATGAAGCTTAAGGTTTTAGATGTGGCTTATATGTAACTTTGATTGAGAAGTAGTATGTATGAGCTATGATATTTGGCATGATTATCCGAACATACTGAATGTATATTAAATTAGGGATAAGCTGCATAGAAAATTTTGTTAGTGAAATCAATGTGATGGCATGTTAACTGCCGGGTTAACAAGGTTCTGTCGACTGTTTTATTGCCGATGACTGCGGTTCTCATGCCATGATCAATCTGTCGGGAGAAATAGAACTGGCGGTAAATAAAACAGATAGGGCAGACAAACTGTCGGGAATAGTTCATCTGCCGGGACAAGTAATCCCCGACAGCCGTTCTTGTGGCAGTTCTATCTGTCGGGAGAAACTTCCTCCTGGCAGTCTATCTGCCGTCTTAAGTGCATTCTCCCGGCAGATTACATGTCGTTGCATCCGTGTTGTGGTGTAGTGTGCTACTATCATCTTTCAACTCGGTTTTCTCTAGGAATATATCAAAAACAAAGGGGAGCTACAACACGTTGATCTACAACATAATTTGCAAATACTATCAGGACTAACGACTAAGTTCATGATAAATTAAGTTAAATAAATTAAATTACTTAAGAACTCCCACTTAAATAGACATCCCTCAAGTCATCTAAGTGATACGTGATCCAAATCAACTAACCCATGTTTGATCATCACGTGAGATGGGGTAGTCATCAATGGTGAACATCCCTATGTTGATCATATCTACTATATGATTCACGTTCGACCTTTTGGTTTCCAGTGTTCCGAGGCCATGTCTGTACATGCTAGGCTCGTCAAGTTTAACCCAAGTATTCCGCATGTGCAAAACTTTCTTGCACCCGTTGTATGTGAACATAGAGTCTATCACACCCGATCATCACATGGTGTCTCAACACGACGAACTGTAGCAACGGTGCATACTTAGGGAGAACACTTTTACCTTGAAATTTAGTGAAGGGGTCATCTTATAATGCTACCGCCGTACTAAGCAAAATAAGATGCATAAAAGATAAACATCACATGCAACCAAAATATGTGACATGATATGGTCATCATCATCTCGTGCTTTTGATCTCCATCTCCAAAGCATCGTCATGATCTCCATCATCACCGGCTCGACACCTTGATCTCCATCATAGCGTCGTGGTCGTCTTGCCAACTATTGCTTCTACAACTATCGCTAATGCATAGTGATAAAGTAAAGCAATTACATGGTGTTTGCATTTCATACAATAAAAGAGGCAACCATAAGGCTCCTGCCAGTTGCTAGATATCTTACAAAACATGATCAGCTCATACAATAACGTATATCTCATCATGTCTTGACCATATCACATCACACCATACCCTGCAAAAATAAGTTAGACGTCCTCTACTTTGTTGTTGCATGTTTTACGTGGCTGCTATGAGTTTCTAGCAAGAACCATTCTTACCTATGGCAAAAACCACAACAGTGTTTTGTAAAGTTTGCTATTTAAACCTTCTTCAAGGACCGGCCGGAGTCAAATTTGATTCAACTAAAGTAGGAGAAACAAACACCCGCCAGCCACCTTTATGCAAAACTAGTTGCATGTCTGTCGATGGAACCGGTCTCATGTACGTGGACATGTAAGGTTGGTCTGGGCCGCTTCATCCCACAATACCGCCGAATCAAAATAATACGTTGGTGGTAAGCAGTATGAACATCACCGCCCACAACTTCTTTGTGTTCTACTCGCGCATATCATCTACGCATAGACATGGCTCATGATGCCACTATTGGGAATCATGTTGGGGAACGTAGCAGAAATTCAAAATTTTCCTACGTGTCACCAAGATCTATCTAAGGAGAAACCAGCAACAAGGGGAAGGAGAGTGCATCTACATACCCTTGTAGATCGCTAAGCGGAAGCATTCAAGAGAACGGGGTTGAAGGAGTCGTACTCGTCGTGATCCAAATCACCGGAGATCCTAGTGCCGAACGGACGGCACCTCCGCGTTCAACACACGTACAGCCCGGTGACGTCTCCCACGCCTTGATCCAGCAAGGAGAGAGGGAGAGGTTGAGGAAGACTCCATCCAGCAGCAACACAACGGCGTGGTGGTGATGGAGGAGCATGGTAGTCCAGCAGGGCTTCGCCAAGCACCGCGAGATATGAGGAGAAAGAGAGGTAGGGTTGCGCCAACAGAAGAAGAAACTCATCTAATGGCAGCCCCAAAACCCTCAAGTATATATAGGGGAGAGGGAGGGGGTGCGCCCCCTCTAGGGTTTCCACCCCAAGGGGTGCGGCCGCCCCCAATCCCATCTAAGGGTGGCGGCCAAGGGGGGAGAGGGGGGAAACTTGCCCCCCAAGTTAGGTGGAAGCACCCCCTCCCCAAACCCTAGGCGCCTTGGGCCCTTGTGGGGGGGCGCATCAGCCCACCTGGGGCAGGTCCCCTCCCACACTTGGCCCATGCAGCCTTCCGGGGCCGGTGGCCCCACTTGGTGGACCCCCGGGACCCTCCCGGTGGTCCCGGTACGTTACCGATAAAACCCGAAACTTTTCCGGTGACCAAAATAGGACTTCCCATATATAAATTTTTACCTCCGGACCATGAACTCCTCGTGACGTCCGGGATCTCATTCGGGACTCCGAAAAACATTCGGTAACCACATACAAACTTCCTTTATAACCCTAGCGTCATCGAACCTTAAGTGTGTAGACCCTACGGGTTCGGGAACCATGCAGACATGACCGAGACGTTCTCCGGTCAATAACCAACAGCGGGATCTGGATACCCATGTTGGCTCCCACATGTTCCACGATGATCTCATCGGATGAACCACGATGTCAAGGACTCAATCAATCCCGTATACAATTCCCTTTGTCTAGCGGTATAGTACTTGCCCGAGATTCGATCGTCGGTATACCGATACCTTGTTCAATCTCGTTACCAGCAAGTCTCTTTACTCGTTCTGTAACACATCATCCCGTGATCAACCCCTTGGTCACATTGTGCACATTATGATGATGTCCTACCGAGTGGGCCCAGAGATGCCTCTCCGTTTACACGGAGTGATAAATCCCAGTCTCGATTCGTGCCAACCCAACAGACACTTTCAGAGATACCTGTAGCGCACCTTTATAGCCACCCAGTTACGTTGTGACGTTTGGTACACCCAAAGCATTCCTACGGTATCCGGGAGTTGCACAATCTCATGGTCTAAGGAAATGATACTTGACATTAGAAAAGCTTCAGCATACGAACTACGATCTTTGTGCTAGGCTTAGGGTTGGGTCTTGTCCATCACATCATTCTCCTAATGATGTGATCCCGTTATCAATGACATCCAATGTCCATGGTCAGGAAACCGTAACGATCTATTGATCAACGAGCTAGTCAACTAGAGGCTTACTAGGGACATGGTGTTGTCTATGTATCCACACATGTATCTGAGTTTCCTATCAATACAATTATAGCATGGATAATAAACGATTATCATGAACGAGGAAATATAATAATAACTTATTTATTATTGCCTCTAGGGCATATTTCCAACAATCTCCCACTTGCACTAGAGTCAATAATCTAGTTCACATCGCCATGTGATTAACACTCACAGGTCACATCGCCATGTGACCAACATCCAAAGAGTTTACTAGTTTCATTAAACTAGTTCACATCATCATATGATTAAGACTCAATGAGTTCTGGGGTTTGATCATGTTTTGCTTGTAAGAGAGGTTTTAGTCAACGGGTCTGCAACATTCAGATCCGTATGTGCTTCGCAATTCTCTATGTCATATTGTAAATGTTGCTTCCACGCTCCACTTGGAGCTATTCCAAATGGTTGTTCCACTATACGTATCCGGTTTGCTACTCAGAGTCATTCGGATAGGTGTTAAAGCTTGCATCGACGTAACCCTTTACGCCAAACTCTTTATCACCTCCATAATTGAGAAATAAATCCTTATTACTCCAAGGACAATTTTGACCGCTATCTGGTGATCCACTCCTTGATCACCTTTGTACCCTCTTTCCAGACATGTGGCAAGGCACGCATCAGGTGCGGTACATAGCATAGCATATTGTAGAGCCTACGTCTAAAGCATAGGGGATGACCTTCATCCTTTCTCTCTTTTCTGCCGTGGTCGAGCTTTAAGTCTTAACTTCATACCTTACATCTCAGGTAAGAACTCCTTCTTTGACTGATCCATCTTGAACACCTTCAAGATCATGTCAAGGTATATGCTCATTTGAAAGTATTATTAAGCATTTTGATCTATCCTCATAGATTTTGATGCTCAATGTTCAAGCAGCTTAATCCAGGTTTTCTATTGAAAGACACTTTTCAAATAACCCTATATGCTTTCCAGAAATTCTACATCATTTCTGATCAACAATATGTCAACAACATATACTCATCAGAAATTCTATAGTGCTCCCACTCACTTCTTTGGAAATACAAGTTTCTCATAAACTTTGTATAAACCTAAAATCTTTGATCATCTTATCAAAGTGCACATTCCAACTCCGAGATGCTTACTCCAGTCCATGGAAGGATCGCTGGAGCTAGCATACCTTTTAGCATCCTTAGGATCGACAAAACCTTTCTGATTGTATCACATACAACCTTTCCTTACAAAGCTGGTAAGGAAACTCATTTTGACATCCATCTGCCAGATTTCATAAATGCAGCTAATGCTAACATGATTCCGACGGACTTAAGCATCGCTACGGATGAGAAAATCTCATCGTAGTCAACTCCTTGAACTTGTGAAAAACTCTTCGCCACAAGTTGAGCTTCATAGATGGTGACATTACCGTCCACGTCCATCTTCTTCTTAAAGATCCATTTATCTCAATGGCTTGCCGATCATCGAGCAAGTCCACCAAAGTTCATGCTTTGTTCTGATACATGGATCCTATCTCGGATTTCATGGCTTCTAACCATTTGTCAGAATTTGGGCCCACCATCGCTTCTTCATAGCTCGGAGGTTCATTGTTGTCTAGCAACATGACCTTCAAGACAGGATTACTGTACCACTCTGAAGTAGTACGCATCCTTGTCACCCTACGGGGTACGGTAGTGACTTGATCCGAAGTTTCATGATCACTATCATAAGCTTCTACTTCAATTGGTGTAGGTACCACAGGAACAACTTCACGTGCCCTGCTACACACTTGTTGAAGTGACGGTTCAATAACCTCATCAAGTCTCCACCATCCTCCCACTCAATTCTTTCGACAGAAACCTTTCCTCGAGAAAGGACCTGATTCAAGAAACAATCCCTATTGCTTTCGGATCTGAATTAGGAGGTATACCCAACTGTTTTGGGTGTCCTATGAAGATGCATTTTATCCGCTTTGGGTTCGAGCTTATCAACCTGAAACTTTTCACATAAGCGTCGCAGCCCCAAACCTTTAAGAAATGACAACTTAGGTTTCTCTAAACCATAGTTCATACGGTGTCATCTCAACGGAATTATGTGGTGCCCTATTTAAAGTGAATGTGGTTGTCTCTAATGCCTAACCCATGAACGATAGTGGTAATTCGACAAGATACATCATGGTACGCACCACATCCAATAGGGTGCTACTATGATGTTCGGACACACCATCACACTATGGTGTTCCAGGCGGTATTAATTGTGAAACAATTTCCACAATGTCTTAATTGTGTGCCAAAACTCGTAACTCAGATATTCATCTCTATGATCATATCATAGACATTCTATCCTCTTGTCACGAAGATCTTAAACTTCACTCTGAAATTACTTGAACCATTCAATAATTCAGACTTGTGTTTCATCAAGTAAATATAATCGACATCTACTCGAATCATCTGTGAAGTAAGAACATAACGATATTCACTGCATGCCTCAGCACTCATTGGACTGCACACATCAAAATGTGTTACTTCCAACAAGTTGCTATCTAGTTCCATCTTACTGAAACCGAGGCTTTTCAGTCATCTTGTCCATGTGGTATGATTTGCATATCTCAAGTGATTCAAAATCAAGTGAGTCTAAACGATCCATCTGCATGGAGTTTCTTTATGCGTATGCACCAATAGACATGGTTCGCATGTCTCAAACTTTTCAAAAATGAGTGAGTCCAAAGATCCATCAACATGGAGCTTCTTCATGCGTTTTATACCAATATGACTTTCATGGCAGTGCCACAAGTAAGTGGTACTATCATTACTATCTTATAATTTTTGGCATGAAAATGTGTATCACTACGATCGAGATTCAATAAACCATTCCTTTAGGTGCAAGACCATTGAAGGTATTATTCAAATAAATAGAGTAACCATTATTCTCCTTAAATGAATAACCGTATTGCGATAGACATAATCCAATCATGTCTATGCTCAACACAAACACCAAATGACAATTATTCAGGTTTAATACTAATCTTGATGGTAGAGGGAGCGCGCGATGTTTGATCACATCAAACTTGGAAACACTTCCAACACATATCATCAGCTCACCTTTAGCTAGTCTCAGTTTATTCCGTAGCTCTTTTATTTCGAGTTACTAACACTTTAGCAACCAAACCGGTATCTTAATACCCTGGTGCTACTAGGAGTACTAGTAAAGTACACATTAACATAATGCATATCCAATATACTTCTATCGACCTTGCCAGCCTTCTCATCTACCAAGTATCTAGGGTAATTCTGCTCCAGTGGTTGTTCCCCTTATTACAGAAGCACTTAGTCTCGGGTTTGGGTTCAACCTTGGGTTTCTTCACTAGAGCAGCAGCTGATTTGCCGTTTCATGAAGTATCCCTTCTTGCCCTTCTTGAAACTAGTGGTTTCACCAACCATCAACAATTGATGCTTCTTCTTGATTTCTACTTTCGCGGTGTCAAACATCGTGAATACCTCAAGGATCATCATATCCATCCTTGATATGTTATAGTTCATCACGAAGCTCTAGCAGCTTGGTGGCAATGACTTTGGAGAGACATCACTATCTCATCTGGAAGATCAACTCCCACTCGATTCAAGTGATTGTTGCACTCAGACAATCTGAGCACAAACTCAACGATTGAGCTTTTCTCCCTTAGTTTGCAGGCTAAGAAAATCATCGGAGGTCTTATACCTCTTGACATGGGCACAAGCCTGAAATCCCAATTTCAGCCCTCGAAACATCTCATATGGTCCACGATGTTTCGAAAAACGTCTTTGGTGCCTCAACTCTAAATCGTTTAACTGAACTATCATGTAGTTATCAAAACGTGTATGTCCGATGTTCGCAACATCCACAAACGACGTTTGGGGTTCAGCACACTGAGCGGTGCATTAAGGACATAAGCTTTCTACTGTCCGCATAATCGCTACTTTCAACTTTCAACTATATTTTCTCTAGGAACATATCTAAACTAAAGCGTGAGCTATGACATAATTTGCAAAGATCTTTTGACTATGTTCAGGATAATTAAGTTCATCTTATGAACTCCCACTCAGATAGACATCCCTCTAGTCATCTAAGTGATTACATGATCCGAGTCAACTAGGCTGTGTCTGATCATCACGTGAGACGGACTAGTCATCATCGGTGAACATCTTCATGTTGATCGTATCTACTATACGACTCATGCTCGACCTTTCGGTCTCTGTGTTCCGAGGCCATGTATGTACATGCTAGGCTCATCAAGTTAACCCTAAGTGTTTCGCGTGTGTAAATCTATCTTACACCCGTTGTATGTGAACGTAAGAATCCATCACACCCGATCATCACGTGGTGCTTAGAAGCGACGAACTTTAGCAACGGTGCACAGTTAGGGGAGAACACTTCTTGAAATTGTTGTAAGGGATCATCTTATTTACTACCGTCATTCTAAGCAAATAAGATGCATAAACATGATAAACATCACATGCAATCAAAAAGTGACATGATATGGCCAATATCATTTTGCTCCTTTTGATCTCCATCTTCGGGGCTCCATGATCATCATCGTCACCGGCATGACACCATGATCTCCATCATCGTGTCTCCATGAAGTTGTCTCGCCAACTTATTACTTCTACTACTATGGCTACCGGTTAGCAATAAAGTAAAGTAATTACATG
The DNA here is from genome assembly GCF_002162155.2 of Triticum dicoccoides. Taxonomy (NCBI): domain Eukaryota; kingdom Viridiplantae; phylum Streptophyta; class Magnoliopsida; order Poales; family Poaceae; genus Triticum; species Triticum dicoccoides. Next base: position 17,263,358 of record NC_041387.1, read on the forward strand.
GCGTTGTTCAATGACACGCAGGTCATACAATAAATAAAGACAACTCCTATGGCTCCTGCCGGTTGTCATACTCATCGACATGCAAGTCGTGATTCCTATTACAAGAACATGATCAATCTCATACATCACATATATTCATCACATTCTTCTTGGCCATATCACATCACATAGCATACCCTGCAAAAACAAGTTAGACGTCCTCTAATTGTTGTTTGCATGTTTTACGTGGCTGCTATGGGTTTCTAGCAAGAACGTTTCTTACCTACGCAAAAGCCACAACGTGATATGGCAATTGCTATTTACCCTTCATAAGGACCCTTTTCATCGAATCCGTTCCGACTAAAGTGGGAGAGACTGGCACCCACTAGCCACCTTATGCACCAAGTGCATGTCAGTCGGTGGAACCTGTCTCACGTAAGAGTACATGTAAGGTCGGTCCGGGCCGCTTCATCCCACAATACCGTAGAAACAAGATTGGACTAGTAACAGTAAGCATATTGAACAAAATCAACGCCCACAACTACTTTGTGTTCTACTCGTGCAAAGAATCTATGCAATAGACCTAGCTCATGATGCCACTGTTGGGGAACATAGCAGAAATTCAAAATGTTCCTACGTGTCACCAAGATCTATCTAAGGAGAAACCAGCAACGAGGGGAAGGAGAGTGCATCTACATACCCTTGTAGATCGCTAAGCGAAAGCGTTCAAGAGAACGGGGTTGAAGGAGTCGTACTCGTCGTGATCCAAATCACCGGAGATCCTAGTGCCGAACGGACGGCACCTCCGCGTTCAACACACGTACAGCCCGGTGACGTCTCCCACGCCTTGATCCAGCAAGGAGAGAGGGAGAGGTTGAGGAAGACTCCATCCAGCAGCAGCACAACGGCGTGGTGGTGATGGAGGAGCGTGGTAGTCCAGCAGGGCTTTGCCAAGCACCGCGAGATATGAGGAGAAAGAGAGGTAGGGATGCGCCAACAGGAGAAGAAACTCATCTAATGGCAGCCCCAAAACCCTCAAGTATATATAGGGGAGAGGGAGGGGGGTGCGCCCCCTCTAGGGTTTCCACCCCAAGGGGTGCGGCTGCCCCCAATCCCATCTAAGGGTGGCGGCCAAGGGGGTAGAGGGGGGAAACTTGCCCCCCAAGTTAGGTGGAAGCACCCCCTCCCCAAACCCTAGGCGCCTTGGGCCCTTGTGGGGGGGCGCACCAGCCCACCTGGGGCTGGTCCCCTCCCACACTTGGCCCATGCAGCCTTCCGGGGCCGATGGCCCCACTTGGTGGACCCCCGGGACCCTCCCGGTGGTCCCGGTACGTTACCGATAAAACCCGAAACTTTTCCGGTGACCAAAAGAGGACTTCCCATATATAAATATTTACCTCCGGACCATTCCGGAACTCCTCGTGACGTCTGGGATCTCATCCGGGACTCCTAACAACATTCAGTAACCACATACGAACTTCCTTTATAACCTTAGCGTCATCGAACCTTAAGTGTGTAGACCCTACGGGTTCGGGAACCATGCAGACATGACCGAGATGTTCTCCCGTCAATAACCAACAGCGGGATCTGGATACCCATGTTGGCTCCCACATGTTCCACGATGATCTCATCGGATGAACCACGATGTCAAGGACTCAATCAATCCCGTATACAATTCGCTTTGTCTAGCGGTATAGTACTTGCCCGAGATTCGATCGTCGGTATACCGATACCTTGTTCAATCTCGTTACCGGCAAGTCTCTTTACTCGTTTCGTAACACATCATCCCGTGATCAATCCCTTGGTCACATTGTGCACATTATGATGATGTCCTACCGAGTGGGCCCAGAGATACCTCTCCGTTTACACGGAGTGACAAATCCCAGTCTCGATTCGTGCCAACCCAACAGACACTTTCAGAGATACCTGTAGTGCACCTTTATAGCCACCCAGTTACGTTGTGACGTTTGGTACACCCAAAGCATTCCTACGGTATCCGGGAGTTGCACAATCTCATGGTCTAAGGAAATGATACTTGACATTAGAAAAGCTTCAACATACGAACTACGATCTTTGTGCTAGGCTTAGGGTTGGGTCTTGTCCATCACATCATTCTCCTAATGATGTGATCCCGTTATCAATGACATCCAATGTCCATGGTCAGGAAACCGTAACCATCTATTGATCAACGAGCTAGTCAACTAGAGGCTTACTAGGGACATGGTGTTGTCTATGTATCCACACATGTATCTGAGTTTCCTATCAATACAATTATAGCATGGATAATAAACGATTATCATGAACGAGGAAATATAATAATAACTTATTTATTATTGCCTCTAGGGCATATTTCCAACAAATCGTTGCATGGAAAACAAAAAAAATATGCACACACAATGATCTATCCATGGAGATGCATAGCAACGAGGGGGAGAGTGTGTCTACGTACCCTCGTAGACCATAAGCGGAAGCATTTCACAACGTGATTGATGTAGTCGAACTTCTTCGCGCGTCAACCGATCAAGTATCGAACGTACGACACCTCCGAGTTCTGCACACGTTGAGCTCGGTGACGTACCTCGCCTTCTTGATCCAGCAAGAAGTCGAGGTAGTAGATGAGTTCCATCAGCACAACAGCGTGGTGACGGTGATGGTGAAGTGATCTCTGCAGGGCTTCGCCTAAGCACTACGAAAAATATGACCGGGGGAGTAAACGGTGGAGGGGGACGCTGCACAAGGCTAGGCAATTGTCTAGGATGTGCTAGGGGCGCCCCCACATATATATATATATATATATATATATATATATATATATATATATATATATATATATATAGGTGGGAAGGGGAGGGGATGATGTCTACTACGCAACCCTCTTCTTGTAGACGTTGTTGGGCCTCCAAGTGCAGAGGTTTGTAGGACAGTAGCAAATTTCCCTCAAGTGGATGACCTAAGGTTTACCAATCCGTGGGAGGCGTAGGATAAAGATGGTCTATCTCAAGCAACCCTGCAACCAAATAACAAAGAGTCTCTTGTGTCCCCAACACACCCAATACAATGGTAAATTGTATAGGTGCACTAGTTCGGCGAAGAGATGGTGATACAAGTGCAATATGGATGGTAGATATAGGTTTTTGTAATCTGAAAATATAAAAACAGCAAGGTAGCAAGTGGTAAAAGTGAGCGTAAACGGTATTGCAATGCTAGGAAACAAGGCCTAAGGTTCATACTTTCACCAGTGCAAGTTCTCTCAACAATAATAACATAACTGGATCATATAACTACCCTCAACATGCAACAAAGAGTCACTCCAAAGTCACTAATAGCGGAGAAAAAACGAAGAGATTATTGTAGGGTACGAAACCACCTCAAAGTTATCCTTTCTGATCGATCTATTCAAGAGTCCATAGTAAAATAACACGAAGCTATTCTTTCCGTTCGATCTATCATAGAGTTCGTACTAGAATAACACCTTAAGACACAAATCAACTAAAACCCTAATGTCACCTAGATAGTCCAATGTCACCTCAAGTATCCGTGGGCATGATTATATGATACGCATCACACAATCTCAGATTCATCTATTCAACCAACACAAAGTACTTCAAAGAGTGCCCCAAAGTTTCTACCAAAGAGTCAAGACGAAAACGTGTGCCAACCCCTATGCATAAGTTCACAAGGTCACTGAACCCGCAAGTTGATCACCAAAACGTACATCAAGTAGGTCACGTGAGTATCCCATTGTCACCACAGATAAGCACATCCAAGACATACATCAAGTGTTCTCAAATCCTTAAAGACTCAATCCGATAAGATAACTTCAAAGGGAAAACTCAATCCATTACAAGAGAGTAGAGGGGGGAAAACGTCATAAGATCCAACTATAATAGCAAAGCTCGTGATACATCAAGATCATGCCAAATCAAGAACACGAGAGAGAGAGAGAGAGAGAGAGAGAGAGAGAGATCAAACACATAGCTACTAGTAAGTTGTCATGTTGCATGCAATAAAAATTGCTCTCTAAATATGTATGACTTATTAGTGCGGAGAAAATAAGCTTTATACAATCATGTGATATGGAAGTAATAAAAGCGACGGACTGCATAATAAAGTTTCATATCACAAGTGGCAATATAAAGTGATGTTCTTTTGCATTAAGATTTCGTGCATCCAACCCCAAAAGCACATGACAACCTCTGCTTCCCTCTATGAAGGGCCTATCTTTTACTTTATGTCTTATACCTTATTCAAGAGTCAAGGTGATCTTCACCTTTCCCTTTTTCATTTTATCCTTTGGCAAGCACCTCGTGTTGGAAAGATCCTGATATATATATATCCAATTGGATGTAAGTTAGCATGAAATATTGTTGTTGACATTACCCTTGAGGTAAAAGGTTGGGAGGCAACACAATAAGCCCCTGTCTTTCTCTATGTCCGATTAAAACTCCATAACCATAAGTATTGCATGAGTGTTAGCAATTGTGAAAGACTAAATGATAGTTGAGTATGTGGACTTGCTGAAAAGCTCTATTATTGAATCTTTCTAATGTTATGATAATTGCAATTGCTTCAATGACTGAGATTATAGTTTGTTAGTTCTCAATGAAGTTTCTGAATCATACTTGACATTGTGAATAGATTGTTACTTGAGCATAAGAAATCATATGACAAAATTTATATATGTTGCTGTTATAAGAATGATCATGATGCCCTCATGCCCGTATTTTATTTTTATCGACACCTCTATCTCTAAACATGTGGACATATTTTTCGATATCGGCTTCCGCTTGAGGACAAGCGAGGTCTAAGCTTGGGGGAGTTGATACGTCCATTTTTCATCATGCTTTTATATCGATATTTATTGCATTATGGACTATTATTACACGTTATGCACTACAAAAAAAAGACACATCCGTGACATTTTGGGCCGAACGAATTTTTTCTATCATACTTATGACACTTCTATGACGATAATTGTGACAAAACCCGGTATCATCATAGATGTGGTGGGCTCCTACTTCTATGACAAAATATCATGATATAAAATGGGTTTTTCGTCCTGGGCGGGCCGAAGACGCAGCTGCATGACATTCTTTGGGTCGTCCATGACGGAAAAAACTATGGTAGAAGCGAGGGCGAGGAAAATTCAGCGAGTTCCCGGTTACGGTGGGTGGTCTGGGGCCAAGCGATGCGTGTTTCTCTCGTACACGTACGAGGCGTTGGCTCTAACTAAACCCGAGCGAGGCGTTGGGATCTAACTGAACCTGAGCGATTGCACTGCAGGCTACGCGTTACTGAACCCGAGCGATCAATCGATGGCTGTTAACTGAACCTGATCGAGCGATTCCTTCACTACTGCTGCTAACTGAAGCCGATCGATGCTACCTCTGGATGAACAGTGAGTGTTGCGGGGGGTGGATGAACAGTGAGCGGTGGGGGTGGATCAACAAGACCGTGTGGCATTGCCTCTGGATGAACAGGACCCCGATTGATCGAGCCGGTTGGGGCTGGATGAACAGGACGACCTCGTGGAGGGCTGGATGAACAGGAGATGCTGGAGGGGTGGTTGAACAGGAGCCCGTGGAGAGGGGTGGTTGAACAGTAGCCGGTGGAGTAACGCGAGGTGGAGGCTGGATGAACAGGAGCCCGTGGATGAACAGTCGCAGGTGGAGGCTGGAGGAGGTCGACGGTGGATGAACAGTAGCCCGTGGAGGCTGGAGGAGATCAACGGTGGAGATGAACAGTATCCCGTGGAGTCCCGTGTTGTGGTAGGCCACACCCCTCCTGATGAACAGGACCCCTATTTCGACCGTAGCACTCCAACACAAGTCTGTTTCCTCCATTTGCGGTATGCCACACCCCTCCCGATCAACAGGACCCCGTTTCGACCGTAGGAGGTCCAACACAAGTTCGTTTCCTCCATTTTGCGGTACGCCAGCCCCCTCCTGATGAATAGGATCCCGTTTCAAACGTGGTCGGTCAAACACAAGGCCATTTCCTCTGTTGTGCGGTACGCCAGGCCTCGTTTCCATCGCATGTTCCGTCCAAGCCGGTTGGCTCCCACGCGTTCCGTTGCCTCCCGATGAACACGACGCATTTCGTTGCCTCCCCATGAACACGACGCATTCCATTGCCTCCCCATGAACACGACGACGACGCAGTTTCTCCATTCCGACCCAGCCATGTACACGAGCCCTGGCCGTACGTATGCGCGAGTAGGCGTTCGAGACCCCGCCCGTATGTACGTACGTGGCCATATTTTCATTCTTGCACACTCGCTGTTGTACGTACGTGTACATGCTACGCACGCGCCTCTACTATGACACGTGTGCGCCTCTACATCCACCAGTATGTATGTACACGTTCGCGACCAGAATGACAATGCTACGTACACTTCGACCAGGTGGGTCCCGACTATCAGGCACTTCCTTGCGTGCGAAGATGTAGCTGGTGGGTCCCAACAGTTAGGGGGCGAATCATTTTTTTTGTTTCTCGGGCACACTTCCTTGCGTGAGAAGATGTAGCTGATGGGTCCCAGCAGTCAGGGGACAAATCATTTTAATACAGAGGCCCTTCCGGTAGGTCCCAGATGTTAGGTGGAGGAATCATTATTTTGCGCGTAATAAGGAGGCATTTCCTTGTGTGCGGCCGTGGACCCAGCTGTCAGCCTCTCCACACACAGTCTACTTTTGATGGTGTCGTTTGTTGACCACGCTGTGCCGAGTGCATCCAAGGTGGTGGACCATGGTGAGGCCCCGGATAGCAACGAGCCAGAGATGGAAAGACGCGGGAGTAGAGTCGCAGACGGAGAGGTGTACGAGGGTTAACTGGTTCTAGTGCGGTGTGGTTCGGCAGTTGGTGGAGAAGAACAGGAGGTGTGGAGGGGTGGAGGGATGGTCTGGCCAACGGTGGAGTAGCGCTTCATAGCGAAGCGTGCTAAGCAGAGCTGCTAGCAGCAGGAGGCGAGAGGTGGTCCCGACGTGCTGGAGGAAGAAGACGAGAGATTGAAGATGTATGCCGGTCGTTGGATGTAAATCCAACGGCTAACATGTCAGAATCATTTGTTGACTAAATTGACAACGACTTGTGTTGGCTTCGACCTATTGGCCCACATTTTAGCCTCCAAAAATGTGGCACATATTCAACCCATTTTTTCAGAATTTACAGTCTCCAAAAAATTACAGGCTATTTGCACTTTCTCGAAATACATGATTTTGTTGGGCCGATTCTAATTATAATGTTGGGTTGGGCCAGCAATGTTATCAAAAAATAAAAAGGGGTTGAGCATTTTGTTATAAATATATTTAAATAATAAGTGATATTATTACATTCGTCCTTAAATCTTACCAAGCTGTTGTACACAATCTCTAGGATTTTCGTGCCAAAACAATCCAGGATTTTATTGTTAAGAAATTATTTTTATAAGTTAATAAGATGTGGGATATTGTTTTCTTACATATGTAAGTATCTGTTAAATATATGATGACAATAAAAATAATATATAATAACATATAAAATAATTTAAATATATATAATATAGTTAGAAGGGAAACATAAGTTGGACCTGGCGTTCCTATTCTTATATAGAAAAATAGAACACACCTCTGCGTTTTCTTCAAAAAAATACATAAATTGGGTTGTCGATGTTTCAGGAAAAATAAAACCTCGGATGGGAGGTCCATAGGCCGTTCGATACATGAAGGCCCTCAAGAAAATACAAACAGGCATATGGACCTCCCATCCGAGATCGTCGGCTGTGCATGTTAAAAATGAAAGCCTGGACGGGGCAGCCCAAAACCCAGCTGATACTTGCTGCCCTAGTGATAATAAATAATACCTGACAGCTCCCCGGCTTCGTTGTGAATTTATCTCCTATAGTAACTACGTTGAAGCACCTAAAAAATGTAACTATGTTGACAAACCCGTGGGCCCCAATGTCAGTATAGCATTAGGAGGAAGTATTTTTTCGATGAGGCACTTGCTTGCGTATGGCCATAGACCTGGTGGGTCCCGACTGTACGCCTCTCCATGTACAGTCTTCTCCAGATTCCTCTCGTTTGTTCAGCATGTTCACAACGGCAGACAACGGCGTCGCGGCGAGCGCACAAAGGCGTAGGAGGGGATCCGACCACCTGAGGAAGTGCCTTATTATTAATGAAACTACTGAACTAGCCTAGTGGCCAAGTGACACTACCCGACAGCTGTTCCGCCCGGGTTCGATTCCACCTGTGTAGGGAAAATATCTCCAAATTTTTTGCCTCTGCCTTTATTGACATGTGGGTCCCCATTGTCATCTACGCACACCACGTCCAACACTTGCCAAAACTTCGTCCCTCGTTTTCTCTGTGTTTCGCACACTCGACATTGTGTGGGCATTTTGATTGTGCATCATATGAAGATGTGCTATGCATGAATGTTGATCAGCATGATGTTAACTGGCTGGTAGTTCCAATTTTCGACCATGAATAAAACTTCTAACATGATGTTAACCCTGTTTGAAAAGGCCGTGTTAATATAAATCCTCTGCCCCTGAAAATTGTAGTTTCTTATCTGAAACTGAAACTTGCAGTTTCCTCTCTGAAAATCACATTGTCTGCACTTTTATACTCCTATGAAACTACATTTTTTAAGTGCTAAAAATAGATCTCTGGAATTCATAAAATACTTAATATGCTCAATACTGCAAATCTGAAATTCAAAAGACATTCATATCTGAAAGTACTCTCAAAATACACAACACAAAACACAATTCACAATCTGCAAATACTGACAACCCTAAGCTCCTCCTGACAATTCACAACCAGCCCGACTATTGGGCTGGGGGGACAGTCCCCTCCTATTCCTCGGTGGTGGACAGCCGCCCCATGAGACGATGTGAACGGTGAGGGAGATGATGGCGGGGAAGCGTCGTCGGGCCAACTGTTTTTCTCCTCTTGCAGTTGGGTTCGGTCGATGAAGACTCCACCGGATCGCTCTGGCAGGACACCCTCACAAACGGCACCCTGTAGATGCTCGATCCTTCAATCTCTGGTGGATGCTCCATCTGGGATCGATGCTCCCACCACCGCTCCCTCACGATCGGATTCAGTGAACCTATTTGCTCCATGGCCTAGAGGAGCAGCTCTATGTACTCCCGCGCGACTCCCTCTGGGAGTATCGCCGCCTTTTCGCTCTGTTGCAGATATTTGGCCATGGATGTCACCGTCGCCGCTAGTTTGTCCTTGTTGTCAAACCAAGACTGTATCTCCAACATCCTAGCTAGCTTCACAGGGTCGCCGTCTGCGATCCTCATGTATCGGTTGTACTCCTCCGTCGATCTACTTCTCCACAGCACCTTCACTCGCCGGCGGTGGTTTTTGAATGGAAGAGGAGAGGAGCAGTGCTGGTTTTGGATTAGAACGGAGAAGAGCGACGCTGGTTTTGGACTGGAACAGGAGAGGAGGGGCGGTGGTTTTGAAATGGAAGAGGAGAGGAGCGGCACTGGATTTAGATTGGAACAGGAGACGAGCGACAGTGGTTTAAGAGGAGAAGAGCGGAAGAGCGGCGCTGGTCTTGGAAGAATTTTTTTGTTGTTTTCCGTATTTTGGGTCAAAGTTTTACCACGTACTGTATTTGACAAGCAAAATGTGAATGCATGTCACCAAAAATTGTATCATTTGGTTCGTATCTGGATGTACTTTCAAATTATATTATTTTTGCAACATATAACATATATTTTATGTGCGAAAATCATGGTCAATTATGACCCAGAATAAAAGGGAGACTAGTTAATGTGGGGTCGCTTTCTTAATTGAAGGGTAAATTGATTTTGATTTTGATCCAGTCACAGCGCGCCGGCCCTCTCGTCCAATCCTAAATCACTGTCGCACGCTCCTCTCCCTCTTCTCCATTGCAAAACCACCTCCTCTCCTCTCCATCATCTCCATTCCAAAACCACCATCTCGCCTCTCCCTCTTCTGATCTTCTCCATTGCAAAACCACCTCCTCTCCTCTCCATCATCTCCATTCCAAAACCACTGTCTCGCCTCTACCTCTTCTCTATTGCAAGACCACCGTCTCTCCTCCCATCTTCCAAAGCTAGCACCGGACCACTCAAAAGGACATTTATGGAGAGGATGCAGCAGCGAATCAAGCAGATCGCCGGTGGCGACCAGGCAAAGATAGCCAGGTTGAAGGAGATCCTTACTTGGTTTGACAATGAGTGGGAGATTTCGAGGACGATGCGGGCCATGTGGCAATGTATGCGAAAGAGCGAGACGGCGGTGATGAGGGCGTCGATGTACATGTACTCCTCGGCGGCAGTCACACCACAGTCCTCCGAGTTCATCGAGTATCTCCTCTGGGCAATGGAGCAGACAGATTCGCCCGAGGCAACAGTCAGGCGGAGGTGGTGGGCGTACAGGTCGAAGGTCGAGCACCCAGAGGATAACGAATCGATCGAGTATGGTGTGCCGTTCATGAGGGTGCAGAGCTAGCTGGAGCCACAGGAGTATTCATTCTCTCATCACAAGAGGAGGCCGAATGGCGCGACGTTGCTTCCCCGCCGTTCTCCATGGTTCCCTCGACGCTCGCCTCATTTCAATGGCGACGGTAGGGTTTAAGGTAAGCTTCACACTAACCTAATCTTCCACCTTCTCATGCTTACAATCAGTGTGACAGCTAATGAAAATCATGCTTACAATCAGTCTCCGAGTACTACGCTAATCACCCTAAAATAGCTCTGGACCTTTGGGTCAAAGTTGTGACACAGTGTACAAATAAAAAAATAGATTGGTGCTTCTTTCAAAAAAGAGTACTCCCTAGAAAACTGCCAATATAAGCTACCAGTATTTGGTTAGAGGATTTGCTGCCGAGAAAGATCCGTCCACAGAGAGCGCCACACGTCCCACTGGTGGTGGTGGATGCCAATGCGTTCATGCAGCATGGTTGGTGTCGGTAATTTTTACTTGGCACACCTTGCACTTTGCATATATGCTGGTTCCATATGTACATTTGTGCAGTTCCACCAAAATGTAGCTGAATAACCCTGTTTGCACAGATAATGAAAAAGCGTGATTACATTATAGTGGCACTAGTTGATGAAACACACAAAATAAATAGAAGAAAATATTGCGATAGTATCATAGTATGCCATGCTGCGAGGGCGAGATGGGCCCTGCGACGCCTCATACGTTACACCTCATACTGGAAATCGTCCCAAGTCTCCCAGATACACCTTCTGCCAGTGATGAACATTAGTGTACCGCAGTAGTACAAGGAGGCGCCTTGAGACATTCAAATCTCTATTTTCGTATAGATCAACTAAAATTAAGCACCCCAGTTTGCAGAAACGCTTAAACATTAACAATGGGACTAGTTGATGAAACATACATTAACAAAGAGAAGCACTTTCTTTATCTACATTGGAAATGAAATGATAGAGAGGACACTCGCTCTATTTTAACTGTATTATTACTTCATTTTATCAGTGACACTAGGGTCGAGCAGGTGGCAAACGAGGTGTACCGTGCGTCACAAGGATGGAGGCCGGGGGTGCTTAGACTGGGATGCTGAAGCTGGCTCTTTCAGTCACCAACATGGATGATTCAATTCATGGGACCTTTTGGTGCAGTTCACCTAAAATGAAGCAATGTCCCGTGAGCTAGCAGCTTCTTCTTCTTCTTTTTTAAGAAAAGGGCTCCAGTCCCGGTTCCATTTCCATCAGAAAATGAAATCCACAGAGCTTCTTCTTCATTAGTTGCAATAAAATTGAGCAACATCAAGGTTGGTTGTGAAGCTCCTGGAATGTTCAACTATAATTTGGATATCATTTGTGCAGTTCAACTAAGATCGAGCGTGAAATGTATATATGTGTTTGCACAAAAAAGGTGCAAAGGAGGGTGACTAACAAGTGATGAAACATGCATCAAATGAAAAGAAGCATGTTCCTTATCTGAATGGCAATCCTACAAGGACAGTAGCAATTTCTAAAGCAGTGGCATTGCTAGATATTAGTGTGGGCATTAGGATTAACTATGACAACCGTTAAATATGACATTACTTTGGGCACGGGAGAGTAGGCGGACTAGGACAGTTGCATTTCTAATGAAAAGAACCAACTTATCTTAATGGGAAATTTAACAGGACATGTAAAAAAGTGCCATTGATTCATATTACTGGAGGCATTACATTGAAAACAACATTGGTTTAACGTGTCCTTACTTTTAACAGTGCGACAGCTACATTTTACCAGTGGCATTACATAAGAGTGGCTCGGGGAAACAAACATCAGAACATGATATCTGGGTTGGTCCCATTTTTGTTCGGTATAGCCACATTATAATGTGTGAGGCTAGCAAATCTAGTGCTGGACTTACTCTGTTGGCTTGTCCCCCAGTCCCCACTTTCTTTCCTTTTTCAACCAGTAGATCGGGTTTATATTGAGTTTGTACTGCGTTTCCCTTTATTTCCCTATTAGACCTAGAGACCAGTTGGATAGCCAGTCTCTGCTACTTTTCGCCCCCATTATTTCCTCTTTCGACCAAGTCCTAGATTTAGGTAACAAATCCTCCCCCACCCCCACCCCTTTCTTCCTTGTTTGAACCAAGTAGTACTAGATTCGAGTGCATGAACTAGTTTTACCTCTTAAACGTAAAAAATTAGGTGGTTTTCGATCAACCGATCGATCCTATCTACGAGGGGGCCTGAGAAATAGTAAAAGATACAAATGCAGCAACGTCGGGAGCTCGGGAAGTAGAGCAAGGCCGGCTTCGAAGGAAGTTATACCTGATGGTCGCCCGGATGTTGCTAGGTGCGCGGCGGGAGGCCGCAGATCTGCCCACACTACGGCAGCGAGGAAGAAGGGGTCAGAGGCCCTCCCTCGTCAGCGGTGCTTGGGAGAGAACGGCAAGGCAGGCTGATCGGGACACGCAAGCAGTGGGTAAGAGCCGTCGCCAAGGACGGCCGAGTGAACGTTGCACCTTCTCACCTTCCCTAGCGGAGAGGATCCGGCTGGATCTGTGACGACCATCGGTGAGCAGAGAGAGAGTGTGTGGCCATCGTTGTCATGTTTAGATCTGGAGAGGACGAGACAGTGTGAAGAGAGCAACACTAGCAAGCAAGCCCGGAGGCTCCCGCCTATATAGTGGAGTACTAGTTTTCTTTTGTCTATCGGAGCCGGCTTGACCTCGTCAATGACTGTCGAGAAGTCTTCATGCACGTGGACCGGAGGCGTAGTTGTCGTCATTTTGATCTGAAGCACCGGATTATAACATATAACACGAAAAAATGCCACATGACAAGAAATCATAACCTCACTGCCCAAAGGAGACAACATGAATCCCGACAGACAAACTAGACGAGGAACAAAGCTCAAATTAAAGATAAACTCGTAGAAAAGGGGTTTGTCGATAGATATCCTAATTAACATAGCCGGCTTGACCTAGATGGAAGCCGAGTAGTCTTTGTGCATGTGCCCCCAATGACTAGCCCAACTCAGTTGTCATTGTTTAACCCTCGCAATGATCCGAAGCACATGACACCTAATTTTGCGAGATGACAAGAAACCTTTTTTTAGATTTCTCACCACAACTACAACCATGTACAACACAACCTGCACGATATGTAGACGATAGCCAATCCAGGTGTGTCTGCTGGAGTCTGGTCACATGCATGGACGAACTGACATTCCATGTCTTACAGGGATCGTCCAGGCACCAACGTAGTACAAAACTGCTCTAGTACTATCGCTCATCTCCCTCTTCTATTAAGTCACCTGACTTGCGGGGCCGAGGAGTGTGCCTATGGTCGGTTCTCAATTGCGTCCCACACGTGTGTGCAAACGCAATATGACACGCATTCCATTCGGAGAGCAGCATGCCAGACCGACCGACCGTCTGGGGTGCGACGCGAACGCGACGGGCGTGTGATACGTCTCCAACGTATCTATAATTTTTTATTGTTCCATGCTATTATATTACCTGTTTTGGATGTTTATTACATTATTATCATTTTTGGGACTAACCTACTAACAGGAGGCCCAACCCATATTGCTGTTTTTTTGCCTATTTCGGTATTTCGAAGAAAATGAATATCAAACGGAGTCCAAACGGAATGAAACCTTCGGGAGCGTTATTTTTGGAACAAATCTGATCCGGAGAGCCTGGAGTGCAAGTCAAGAAAGCTCCGAGGTCCCCACGAGATAGGAGGGCGCCCCCCTGTAGGGTGCGCCCCCTGTCTCGTGGGCCCCTCGGGCGTCCACCGACATACTTCTTCCTCCTATATATATCCACGGACCCCGAAAACATCCAGGGGCACCACGAAACACAATTTCCACCATCGTAACCTTCTGTATCCGCGAGATCCCATCTTGGAGCCTTCGCCGGCACTCTGCCGGAGGGGGAATCGACCACGGAGGGCCTCTACATCAACATCCTTGCCCCTCCTATGAGTTGTGAGTAGTTTACCACAGACCTACGGGTCCATAGTTTTTAGCTAGATGGCTTCTTCTCTCTTTTTGGATCTCAATACAATGTTCTCCCCCTCTCTTGTGGAGATCTATTCGATGTAATCTCTTTTTGCGGTGTGTTTGTCAAGATCCGATGAATTGTGGGTTTATGATCAGATTTATCTATGGATATTAATTGAATCTTCTCTAAATTCTTTTATGTATGATTGAGTTATCTTTGCAAGTCTCTTCGAATTATCAGTTTGGTTTGGCATACTAGATTGATCTTTCTTGCCATGGGAGAAGTGTTTAGCTTTGGGTTCAATCTTGCGGTGTTCTTACCCAGTGACAGAAAGGGTTGCAAGACACGTATTGTATTGTTGCCATCGAGGATACCAAGATGGGGTTTATATCATATTGCATGAGTTTATCCCTCTACATCATGTCATCTTGCTTAATGCGTTACTCTGTTCTTATGAACTTAATACTCTAGATGCAGGCAGGAGTCGGTCGATGTGTGGAGTAATAGTAGTAGATGCAGGCAGGAGTTGGTCTACTTGTTATGGACGTGATGCCTATATACATGATCATGCCTAGATAACGTCATAATTATTCGCTTTTCTATCAATTGCTCGACAGTAATTTTTTCACCCAACGTAATACTTATGCTCTCGAGAGAAGCCTCTAGTGAAACCTATGGCCCCCGGGTCTATCTCTTATCATATTTGCTTTCAATCTACTTCTATTTGCATCTTTACTTTCTTGCATCTATACTATAAAATACCAAAAATATATTTATCTTATCATACTATCTCTATCAGATATCACTTTCGCAAGTGGCCGTGAAGGGATTGACAACCCCTTTATTGCGTTGGTTGCGAGTTCTCAGTTTGTTTGTGTAGGTGTGTGGGACTTTTGATGAGCCTCCTACTTGATTGATACCTTGGTTCTCAAAAACTGAGGGAAATACTTACGCTACACTTGCTGCATCACCCTCTCCTCTTCGGGGAAAACCAACGCTAGCTCAAGATGTAGCAAGAAGGAATTGTGGCACCGTTGCCGGGGAGGTCTTCGCTCAAGTCAAGACATACCAAGTACCCATCACAAACCCATCTCCCTCGCATTTACATTATTTGCCATTTGCCTCTCGTTTTCCTCTCCCCCGCTTCACCCTTGCCGTTTTATTCGCCCTCTCTTTCCCAATCTCCTCCTCTCTTTTTCGCTTGCCTCCTTTTGTGTGCTTGTTTGCTTGTTTGACCTTATGGCTACGCCTAAGGGACCTGAACACCTTCTCAGAAGGATGGATGAGATTGAATCAAATATTAGAAGCTTTATGAATTTGCAATTTGAGCATAATAATTTCTTTAGAAAAGAGCTTAAGGAACAAAAAAGTTTTTTGGGTTTTATGAACAAAGAGCTTGATGATATGAATAAAGAATTCTATGGTGTTAACGCTCAAATTACCCGACTTGAAAATGCTATAGCCAAAATTTCTGACAAGCAAGCCACCTTAGTCAATAAGATGGCCGCTAAACCAGAAAAATTACATGAAAATAATGATGAGGATCTTAAAGTTATTGATGCATCTCCTATTAGATCTATGTTTTGCAATATGAATTTTGATGATTATGGGACTGATGATGAATCAACTTTGCCTAGAAGGCGTCCCAAAAATTGGGAGTCTTTAGATCTTAATGCTAAATTTGGTAAAAGAGAGATTGGAGAATCCTCAACTTCTAATAATGTTGAACCTACCATCTCGGATTT
This sequence comes from Triticum dicoccoides, assembly GCF_002162155.2. Lineage (NCBI taxonomy): Eukaryota > Viridiplantae > Streptophyta > Magnoliopsida > Poales > Poaceae > Triticum > Triticum dicoccoides. Next base: position 17,279,529 of record NC_041387.1, read on the forward strand.
CAAGGAATTTTATTATGATAATTGCTCTTTAAAAGGTTGTATTTCCTTGTTGCAATCCGTTGTTAATTCTCCTCATGCTTATAGTCAAAATAAAGTTTTACCAAACATATCGTTGATGCCTTGTTGCAATCTTATGATGAAAAACTGAATTTGGAAGTTTCTATACCTAGAAAACTTAATGATGAGTGGGAACCTACTATAAAGATTAGAATTAAAAATTATGAGTGTTTTGCTTTGTGTGATTTGGGTGCTAGTGTTTCCACGATTCCAAAAACTTTATGTGATATTCTAGATTTCCATGATCTTGATGATTGCTCATTAAATTTGCACCTTGCAGATTCCACCATTAGAAAGCCTATTGGGGGGGGGGATCAATGATGTTCTTATTGTTGCTAATAGAAAATTGTTGCTCGTAGATTTTATCATTCCTGATATAGATTGCAATCTTTCTTGCCCTATTATTCTTGGTAGACCTTTCCTTAGAACGATTGGTGCGATTATCGATATGAAATAAGGGAACATTATATTCCAATTTTCCTTAAAGAAAGGCATGGAGCACTTTCCAAGAAAGAAAGTCAAATTACCTTATGAATCTATCATGCGTGCTACTTATGAGTCAAGTGCCAAAGATGGCACTAGTTAGATCTATCTTCGCTTTTATGCCTAGCTAGGGGCGTTAAATGATAGCGCTAGTTGGGAGGCAACCCAATTTTCTTTATCTTCTTTGTTTTTGTTCCTGTTTAGTGTTAAAAAAAATTCTACTTTCTGTTTAGATGTGTTTTTATCTTTTGTTTAGTGTTTGTGCCAAGTAGAACCTATAGGATAAACTATGATGATGGTTGATTTGATTCTGCTGAAAAACAGAAACTTTGCGCTCACGAAAAAAAATTCAATAAATAACAGAAAAGAGCTTTTGCATTGATTCTTTTTTATGCTGATCAATAAACAAATTTTCCAGTACTTCCTATTTTGGTAGGATTTTTAGAGTTCCAGAAGTTTGCTTTAGTTACAGATTGCTACAGACTGTTCTGTTTTTGACAGATTCTGTTTTTCGTGTGTTTTTTGCTTATTTCAATGCATCTATGGCTAATAAATTAGTTTATAAACCATAAAGAAGTTGGAATACAGTAGGTTTAACACCAAAATAAATAAAGAATGAGTTCATTACAGTACCTTATGTGGTGGTTTTGTTTTCTTTCACTAACGAAGCTTATAAGATTTCTTGTTGTGTTTTGTGTTGTGAAGTTTTCAAGTTTTGGGTAAAGCTTTTATGGACTATGGAATAAAGAGTGCCAAGAGACTAAGCTTGGGGATGCCCAAGGCACCCCAAGATATTCAAGAATAGCCAAAAACCTAAGCTTGGGGATGCCCCGGGAAGGCATCCCCTCTTTCGTCTTCGTTCATTGGTAACTTTACTTGGAGCTATATTTTTATTCGCCACATGATATGTGTTTTGCTTAGAGCGTCGTGTATTGTATTGGTCTTTGCTTGTTAGTTTACCACAATCATCCTTGCTGTAACACACTTTTTGGGAGAAGCCTATTTGATTAGAATTTGCTAGAATACTCTATGTGCTTCACTTATATCTTTTGAGCTTCATAGTTTTTGCTCTAGTACTTCACTTATATATTTTAGAGCATGGTGGTGGATTAATTTTATAGAAATTGCTAGTCTCTCATGCTTCACTTATATTATTTTGAGAGTCTCTTAGAACAGCATGGTATTTTCTATGGTTTTAATTTGGTCCTAGAATGATGAGCATCCAAGTTGGGTATAATAAAAACTATCATAGAAAGTGAATTGGATGCTATGATCAATTTGATGTTCGATAATTGTTTTGAGATATGGAGGTGGTAATATTAAAGTCATGCTATTTGGGTAATTATGGATTTAAAGAATGCTTGTGTTGAAGTTTGTGATTCCCGTAGCATGCACGTATGGTGAACCGCTTTGTGATGAAGTTGGGGCACAATTTTATTTATTGAATGTCTTCCTTATGAGTGGCAGTCGGGGACGAGCGATGGTATTTTCCTACCAATCTATCCCCCTAGGAGCATGCGCATTGTGCTTTGGTTTTTGATGACTTCTAAATTTTTACAACAAGTATATGAGTTCTTTTGACTAATGTTGAGTCCATGGATTATACGCACCCTTTCACCCCTCCATTATTGCTAGCCTCTCTTGTACCGTGCAAATTTTCACCGGTACCATACACCCACCATATACCTTCCTCAAAACAGCCACCATACCTACCTATTATGGCATTTCCATAGCCATTCCGAGATATATTGCCATGCAAGTTTCCACCATTCCGTTTATTATGGCACGTTCCATCATTGTCATATTGCTCTTTGCATGATCATGTAGTTGACATCATATTTGTGGCAAAGCCACCATCATAATCTTCATACATGTCGCTCTTGATTCATTGCATATCCCGGTATACCACCGGAGGCATTCACATAGAGTCATATCTTGTTCTAGCTTTGAGTTGTAAATCCATAAAAGTGTGATGATCTTCATTATTAGAGCATTGTCCCAGTGAGGAAAGGATGATGAAGACTATGATTCCCCCACAAGCCGGGATGAGACTTCGGACTTTACAAAAAGAAAAAAAAGAAAGGCCAAAAAGGAAAAAAAGGAAAAAAAAGAGTAGGCCAAAAAGAAAAAAAAAGAAAAAAAGAATGAGAGAAAAAGAGAGAAGGGACAATGCTACTATCTCTTTTTCCACACTTGTGCTTCAAAATAGCACCATGATCTTCATGATAGAGAGTCTCATATGTTGTCACTTTCATATACTAGTGGGAATTTTTCATTATAGAACTTGGCTTGTATATTCCAGTGATGGGCTTCCTCAAAATTCCCTAGGTCTTAGTGAGCAAGCAAGTTGGATGCACCCCCACTAGTTTTCTTTTGTTGAGATTTCATATATTTATAGCTCTAGTTGCATCCGTTGCATGGCAATCCCTACTCACTCACATTGATATCTATTAATGGGCATCTCCATAGCCCATTGATACACCTAGTTGATGTGAGACTATCTTCTTCTTTTTTGTCTTCTCCACAACCACCATTCTATTCCACATATAGTGCTATGTCCATGGCTCACGCTCATGTATTGCGTGAAAGTTGAAAGAGTTTGAGATTATTAAAGTATGAAACAATTGCTTGGCTCGTCATCGGGGTTGTGCATGATTAAATACTTTGTGTGATGAAGATGAAGCATAGCCAGACTATATGATTTTGTAGGGATAACTTTCTTTTGGCCATGCTATTTTGAGAAGACATGATTACTTGCTTAGTATGCTTGAAGTATTACTATTTCTTATGTCAATATGAACTTTTATTTTGTATTATTTGGATCTGAACATTCATGCCACAATGAAAGAAAATTACATTATGAATTATGCTAGGTAGCATTCCACATCAAAAATTCTCTTTTTATCATTTACCTACTCGAGGACGAGCAGGAATTAAGCTTGGGGATGCTTGATACGTCTCCAACGTATCTATAATTTTTGATTGTTCCATGCTATTATATTACCTGTTTTGGATGTTTATGGGCTTTATTTTATACATTATTATCATTTTTGGGACTAACCTACTAACCGAAGGCCCAGCCCATATTGCTGTTTTTTTGCCTATTTTAGTATTTCGAAGAAAAGGAATATCAAACGGAGTCCAAACTGAATGAAACCTTCGGGAGCATTATTTTTGGAACAAATCTGATCCGGAGAGCCTGGAGTGCAAGTCAAGAAAGCTCTGCGGGCCCCACAAGATAGGAGGGCGCGCCCCCCTGTAGGGCGCACCCCCCTGTCTCGTGGGCCCCTCGGGCGTCCACCGACGTACTTCTTCCTCCTATATATATCCACGGACCCCGAAAACATCCAGGGGCACCACGAAACACAATTTCCACCACTGTAACCTTCTGTATCCGCGAGATCTCATCTTGGAGCCTTCGCCGGCACTCTGTCGTAGGGGGAATCGACCATGGAGGGCCTCTACATCAACATCCTTGCCCCTCCTATGAGTTGTGAGTAGTTTACCACAGACCTACGGGTCCATAGTTATTAGCTAGATGGCTTCTTCTCTCTTTTTGGATCTCAATACAATGTTCTCCCCCTCTCTTGTGGAGATCTATTCGATGTAATCTCTTTTTGCGGTGTGTTTGTCGAGATCCGATGAATTGTGGGTTTATGATCAGATTTATCTATGGATATTAATTGAATCTTCTCTGAATTCTTTTATGTATGATTGAGTTATCTTTGCAAGTCTCTTCGAATTATCAGTTTGGTTTGGCCTACTAGATTGATCTTTCTTGCCATGGGAGAAGTGTTTAGCTTTGGGTTCAATCTTGCGGTGTTCTTACCCAGTGACAGAAAGGGTTGCAAGACACGTATGGTATTGTTGCCATCGAGGATAACAAGATGGGGTTTATATCATATTGCATGAGTTTATCCCTCTACATCATGTCATCTTGCTTAATGCGTTACTCTGTTCTTATGAACTTAATACTCTAGATGCAGGCAGGAGTCGGTCGATGTGTGGAGTAATAGTAGTAGATGCAAGCAGGAGTCGGTCTACTTATTATGGACGTGATGCCTATATACATGATCATGCCTAGATAACGCCATAATTATTCGCTTTTCTATCAATTGCTCGACAGTAATTTTTTCACCCACCGTAATACTTATGCTCTCGAGAGAAGCCTCTAGTGAAACCTATGGCCCCCGGGTCTATCTCTTATCATATTTGCTTTCAATCTACTTTTATTTGCATCTTTACTTTCTTGCATCTATATTATAAAATACCAAAAATATATTTATCTTATCATACTATCTCTATCAGATCTGACTTTCGCAAGTGGTCGTGAAGGGATTGATAACCCCTTTATTGTGTTGGTTGTGAGTTCTCAGTTTGTTTGTGTAGGTGCATGGGACTTTTGAGGAGCCTCCTACTGGATTGATACCTTGGTTCTCAAAAACTGAGGGAAATACTTACGCTACACTTGCTGCATCACCCTCTCCTCTTCGGGGAAAACCAATGCTAGCTCAAGACGTAGCAGCGTGTTGTATGCTCCGTAGATGTGTGCCGCCGTTTTCTAGAGGCTTTGCTCCATGGCGCAATCCATGGATACAAAATTAGTATATTGTACTATTTAAAAGTCGAGGGCGGGGCTTTTCTTGTGCGGTAGGCGGGGCAGTTCCGCCTAGTCGGTTTGACAAAGACGCGAGAAGATGAGGGAGTAGGCTGCTGCAAACGTAGGGCTGTGTGATTTGATAGCGAGTTACTGCTGGACAGGTGGGGCCCCGTGATTTGACTTGCCATTATCATTTTTACTGCGGCGCTACGACCGGCATGAGTCTCCCGATTACTAACCACCTCTCCCAATGCTCCACCATGTAGTAGAGGCTGGCTCTTGCATGAGAGCCCACTTCTCCACTTTTTCCTTGCCTCTCTTTCCTCCACATATGCAAAAATGTCATGTAAAGCGCACTATTGTACTTACTTGCTCCTATAGGTGCTAAGCTTGCCACATAGGCATAAAGTCTGATGTGGCAAGTTAATCAAGAAGAGAGAGACTAGTTTGGTGACCCAAGGAAGAAATGGTGCTAAGCGCGTGTACCTAGGTGAAAAGACAATTTTGAGTCTATAGCTAATTAAATGAAGCAAACTTAGCAACAAAAAACTAATAAGCACACCATTTCATTGGAAGAGGCCACTCCTTGGCAAATGTAATAAATACTACTCCCTTTGTCCCATAATATAAGAACGTTTTCGGCACTACACTAGTGTCAAAAACGTTCTTATATTATGGGACGGAGGGAGTACGAAGAAAGAGATAGAGAGAAGTAGAAAAAATACACTTATAGCCAACCTTATAGCTAACCTTGTTGTAGTATGAGTGACTAAGTGATGACTATGTATGACATGCCAACATCAGATAGCCTAACGCACCGTGTTAAATCTCCAAGGGCGCGGCCGCGCGAGCGATGCGACGGTCGTGGTAGGCGCAACCATGATACGGGCTGCTGGCAGTCCTTGGATGTGACATCAAATGGTCGCATGCTAAGTTGCTAAAAATTTGCAAAATAACCCTCCAGGATAGGATATTCACCCATAGGTCTGGAATCACGCCATGCAACCGTTCAATCACAGATCCAAGGGCTCTCGGAAGCCCGTATCATGGGAGAATGGAAAGTCACTACCCTGTTGTTCGCACGCTGGCAGTTCGCTCCTACTTTAATATTACGGAGGTTCGCTCCTAGTCGTCCTGTCCTTTCACATTACGGGAGTTCCACCAATCCTAACCCTCCTCCCAAATCCATGGCATCCCAAACCTCCATGATTGGCGGTGAGTACAAGGTTAGAACCATCACCGGTGATGAGTTCGACGTCATCTACACCCGTTCTTCCATGACGGTGAAAGGATGCCTTTCTCACTTCAGATGCATGTTCAAAAACTCAGATGATGAGTGGGTCGCTGGGCTAGATGTTGAGTACACCACAGTCCTGGGACGAGAGAAGGATCTAAAGGACAAAGAGAGGATGAAGCCCATCGTGATCCAGGTTTGCGTGCATGACTTATGCTTGGTCTACCACATATGCCATGCCGACGTTGAATGCCTGGATTTTAAGAACTTCCTCGAGAGCAACCTAGTCAAATTCGTTACTGTAGACTTTACGAACGACAAAGAAGTCATGGGTCGGATAGGCCTCGTTGTAGGCAACCCCTTCAACCTCCAGATGAATCGGCAGCTGCCCTCCGATGGTCAGCCTTCAATGCTGACCCTGGCAGGAGCCATGGTTCATCCTTCATACGGTAAACTGGAGAAACCTCAATACGCGTTTCATCGTTATGCATGGCAGCAGAATGTACTAGATATAGACCACATCCGCTACGCTGCAATGGATGGCTACCTTTGTTTCAATATCTACAAGGGTTGGATGAAGAGCAAGAGCCAAGTGTGCGGTTCAAGCAAAGAAGTATCGGCCAAGAGGAAGAGGGACAAGGACGAAGTCGAGGACGTGGACGAGGACTCCAAGTAAGGTGGCAGCGTCGTTGCTCATGGTGGTTCTAATGCAGTGTCTAGCGGATTAGTTGCACAGTTTAATTTCAGGTGTGCTTAGTTTAATTTGAGGGGTGTGTTGTGCTGAGCCCCCAGCAGAACTATGTTATGTTTCTTCTCCTTACTTTAACTCTTCAGTACGTACATACTAGTATTTCTTACATTTCATCTTTTAGTTGGTATAGTACTACCACTCGTTTCTTCACATTATATACGTACAATGTATATGGCCAACATCATATAGCCAGCAGTTTAGTTGTCAAAGAATTTCAGGGTGCTTAGTTTTGTCAAAGAATTCTAGGATGCTTAGTTTTATTTGAGGGTTGGGTTGTGCTGGACACCATTATTGTGACTAGCCTTTTTAATAGTCCTATATGCATAATTTGGCAACGAGCGCTCTCTATATGTACCACCTTTTTTTTAATTTCAAGTTTTGCTCCATGGTGCAATCCATCGATACTACTACTGTACAAAAGCATACATTTTTTAGAAGGCTAGAGGGCGGGGCAGGCTAACTTGGTCGGTTTCACGAGAGACGAGGGCCTTTGTGATTTGATGGCTCATTACTGATGGAAGGCGGGGCCTTGTGATTTGACTGCTCATATAAATGCGCCGACGACCTGAGGAGGAGCAAAGAACCGTGTGGTATACTCAAGTTTTCCACTGGAGTAGTACTACGACCGAGGAGCACGAAACACGGCAGCCCAGTGCTATATGGCGATAAAAAATGATCTAATTTGCTAGTCATCTCATTGTTAGCATTGTTCTATTCATTCCCTCAAAAAAAAGCATTGTTCTATTCATGCCTCGCACAGAATGTGACACGTGCGGCGAAACACCCGAAGCAAAAGATGAAACATAGGAGCAAAAGAAGAAGGAAGATTATCACCCCAAATGATCTAATTCGCCGCGGAGTCGTAACTGCTTCTTCATCGCCTCCACGACCTCCATCTCCTTGCGCGTCTCCTCCGCCATCTTCTTCATTCTGTCCATGACGCAGGATTTCTCGACACGAGCCTTCATCATCTATTCCATGGCTGCATTACGTACCTTGACAGCAGTCGGGTGCTCGATGCGGAGCTTCGCCAACTCCTCCTTCTGTTCCATGACAAGGGCATGCAGCATCTTCATCGAGGAACTACTATTCTCATGCAGCTTCTTCCAGCTGGCGTTCTTCTCCTTCAACAGGTCGAGCTCGTGGTAGAGCTTCGCCTTGTCCTCCTAAAGTTGTAGGATTTTGTTGGTCGCCTTCTTCTCCGAGGCAATGCTCTTCTTCAGCAGCATCACCAAGCCGGCGGTCAACTCCCCCTACTTATTGAGCTCAGCGGGCATGTCGTCGAGGCTCTCCTTCAGCAGCTCCACCAAGCCTTGGATGAACTCCTTCTGCTTATTGAGGTGCTTATTGAGCTGATCGGGCATGCCGTCGAGGGATAACGACTCCAGGGCCGCCAGCTCGGCATGTTCGCCTCCGCGGCTAGGGCTCTCCTGGGAGCCATCGCCTGCCCGTGAGAGATCTTTCGAGGTCTTTGCGTGGCGGTGAGCCCTCTCTTTTTTTCCCGCAGCCTTGGTTGCTGCTCCCTTGTTACGAGTAGTTCTCGACCTAGAGCTCTGCTCACCGGCCATGGCAAGGACGGACGAAGAAGAAGCACTTATGAGGAGGAAAGGTAGAGTAATTTTCAGTTAGGTAGTTCCCCTTTTTATAACCTAAGTACTAGCACTAGTACTAATACCTACATAGTGGGAACACGTTCAGGTTTGGTATGTACTAGTAGGTGTGAGCAGGCTTTCGAATGGGATGGGAACAAGGTAAGATTAATTGATGGTTTTGGTTTCGAGGCCTGAAACGGCGCCCGATGAGTTTTGTGGAACATAAATTTCAAGTAGACTACACTGCTCAAATGCGTAAATATTATGTTACTATCAAAAATTAGCACAAAATACGAAGGAGACCAATGGAAGTACTACTAGCAACCCATGATTTAACTACTCGCATGCGCGCAGTGGAGTAGTAATGTCTTTCTTTCGCCCTCACATCCACTCAATTGCATGCGTTGTATTAATTGACCATCAATGAAGTGAACAACTTTACACGCGTCAAATTATCACATGGGGTGGATCTTGGTACAAAATTGTGTCCGCCCGTGTACTCGCGTGTGCGTGCGAGGGAATGAGTGTGTGCGTGGCATGCGTGCACATCTTCGCTTCGTGCATGTACCGACAGTATGGCTCAGGAAGGACGAGTACATTCTTCTGGAACCAGCAGCACGTCACTGTGATCAATCCACACAAGGAGGTCGCGACAACGCCTATACATGTGCCACGTGGCTTCATGAATGTAGCGTGCCATTGGAATTCTAATTTACGTGTTTTGCACATACTCGAAGTACTAGTAAGGTACACGTGCATTGCACGCATCAGATTTTGCAACCAAATTATGAATAAATACCACACTATAGCATGTAAGCTCTGAGTCATATATGCCTGATGTAGACCTTTTTTTAATTCTTATAGTTCCTCTCATTCAAAATCAATTAGTTTTTATAAAAAAAGCTAGGGCCTCTTGGATTCATAGGATTTCCAAAAGGCGGGAATAGGAAAAACATGGGATTATAGTGGAATGTCGTCTTGAATCCTACAGGATTGTACGAGTGTTTGATTGTGCATAGAAAAAATGCAGAATTCTTTCAAAGAGGTTTGAGTGGATGGGATGTTTCCTATGAAATCTAATGCAAATGAATCATATGGAAAAATTCCTATGGTTTACAATCCTATGAATCAAACAACCAAGATAGGAAAAATTCCTAAGGATTAGAATCCTCCAAAATTCCTTTGAGAATCCTTTGAATCAAAGAAGCCCTTAATCTATTTTATGATTCATGGAATTGTGCGTTGTAAAGCATGAAGTAAAAACAAATAATGGCAATTCAACTAGAAAAAAGTTTGGGCAGTTATGATACGGAAGATTCTAGAACAAAAGAGAACCACTATTGTTTTGAGGTTTGTGCATTATGCTTAAGTTCAACCATGGAGTCTACTAGATTGTACATGTGGCAAAATCCGGTGGGGGGCTAGAAGATGGTGTGAGGGTCCAAGTGGAGGGAGACTATGGAGGAGTGCACAAGTGCGAGATCGATATTTAGAGAGATGGGGCGAGAACGTGCGCTCTTGCACGCAGTGGCGGAGCCATGAAAAATAAATGAGCTAGGGGGGCAAGCATTGCTAATCCTTTACGAGAAGGGTCAATTCATGAACTTAAACCATTTTTAGCAGCAATTGTCTAATGATCACATTCATATTAGCCTCGATATATAGTGATGTTAGGGGGGCAGGGCCCTTGCTGCCCCTGTCTTCGCCATTGTGCGCGCGTCTGAGAGATGAAGCGGAAGGCATGGATGATGAGAGGGCGACGTTGGATATATAATTAATGTGGGTGTATTAGCTATATATGTTAATCCTATATAGAGAGGTATAGATTGATCGATGTGGACGTGGGAAAGAGGGTGAGACCTCACTTGATATATCGATTGATCGGTTTGTGTGGAAAACTATGAAAGACCTAGCTATATACACACATACATATAGGAACATCGATCGTTGCGCATGCATGCGTGAGAGATAAAGAATGCCCGATATGATGGAGAGGGGGATGTGTGTGTGTGGATGTGCCTTCATGGGAGACCGACCTAAAGAAAAAGATTGCATGTGTGTGATGGATAATTCCGACTGGTAGTGTGTGTGCATGCATGCACGAGAGAAAGTTAGTGCTACAATTATAAAGAGAAGATGACTGTGTGGGTGTAAAAGACTAGGTGAGGTCATATTCAATGTAAAGTTGAATTCAAATATTTGAATAAGAGATCCTGATGTTTGAAACCCATGCATGCATGAATATAACGGAGATCTGCGCAGTGTGGTTTGGAAACGAGCATGTTGTAATGTATACACATTGAACAAGGTCAGACTGATTTGAATTTGAGATACCGATGACAGACATCATTTGGCCACGTCGCATCCGTGCATGGACACACTATTCTAATTGGAGATGATGGGTGGCTTTCGCATCACATCTATATCTATACCCCTATATATATATATTATATTTTATATATTTTTATATTATGTGTGGGTAACTTTAACTTTGAAAGATGGTCGTTGGGTGAGGCGAATCCGATGGTCCAAAGATGGCAAATTTGAGCACTACTGGCCGTTGGATATCATCTAGATTCCACGAGATTTCGCCACATGTATAATCTAGAAGACTCCATGGTTGAACTTAAGCATAATGCACAAACATCAAAACACAAGCACTTCTTCTTTGTTCTAGAATCTTCCGTATCAGAATTGCCCAAATGTTTTTCTATATGATTTTCCATTATTTGTTTTTACTTTATGTCTTACAATGCGCAATTCCATGAATCTTAAAATAGATTAGCTTTCTTATAAAAACTAGATGATTTTGAATGAAATGAACTATAAGATTTAAAAGAACATCTACATCATGCATATATTACTCAAAGCTTACATGCTATAATATGGTATTTATTCATAATTTGGTTGCCAAATCTCATGCGTGCAATGCACGTGTACCTTACTCTAGTCTAAATGGTGTGTGTGTGTGTTGTGTGTGTTGAGGTGCAAATTGTCTTTTTTGGGGGTACACGTTAAGCTTGTTCTCCCAAAATTTCAAGCCGCGTCTTGTTATGCCGAATATTCAAGCTAGCGTCTCTGTCTATCATGCTGCAAAACTCCCGCCTCTTCAACTCGTGCCTTGTTAGCCCGAAATATTTAAGATATATCTTTGTCTCGTTGTGCTCCGACAACTCCCTCCATCTCAACCCGCGCCTTGCTATTCTGAAATTACAATGCATGAGAAAACTCCCACCTCCTGTGAAATCCTGACACGCGAAATGCCCGTGGTACCCTTGAACCGAAAGAACTGCCTCAAATCAGTGGGGGTACTTTCGTAAATTACCCCACATTTTGGACAAGCGCGTCCCTAAGCCATGGTTCCGCACTCCCATCCCATCCGCCCACCCATTCGTACACCGAGGCCGCGAAAACCCGTGACGAAGCCCCACACCCTCCTCCATCCGCCACCCAGCCGGAGCCTCTTCCCCGATGATGTCGTCCACAGCAACACCTCGACGTCCCTCATCCACCGTACCGGATGAGGATCCGTCATCGATCTCGTCGTCCCACCAGTTCAGCTACCCCGTCCTCCACCTCCAAGGAGCTGCCCTGATGTTCCCCTCATCTTTCGCGCCACCTCCATTCCCACACCGCCGTCTTCACCTGCACCACCGGAAGAGCATCATCATCACCGTTTCCTCGGATGAAGTTGCGGCCTAATCGGCGCCACCAAAGAGGTTGTATACTAATCGCTGCATTTTCTTCTTGATTCGATCTCACGATGCTGCCGGCGCTCGGTCCCGAGCCGACACGACGCGACTCCATCCATGGCGGCGTCGCCGGCCACTTCCTCCACGATGTCGCTCCCTCGGCGGCGACGTCCACATCAGTAGGAGTTGCTTCTGCTTTAGCTCTCGCTCGCGCTGCTGCTCTGCTCTTGCTCTCGGTCCCCTGCCTGGTCTGCTCTTGCTATTGCTCTTACTCTCGCTCTTGCTCTTGCTTGCGATGTTGCCCCGATTTAGCTACACTTCAGTCAACTGAATCGACTTTTGGGTCAGTCGATTTTCAGGGGGTGGGGGGGCTCATCGGGGTGAAGGAAGAACCAGCCGCAGCGGGAAGGGGGGCTCGCCGGAGAGGTACCCCACTATCTATCTTAGGGTTCAGGGTGGGGGCGGTGGTCGCGGGTGGTGGTGGGCGATGGCGTGGGGATCGCCGGAGATAAAGCTCGGCACGGGGGGGCTAGAGGGATGGCCGGGGCGGCGGCGGACCGGCGGTGGGGAGTGATTTTGGGGTGGGCGGGGCGGCGCACAGCCGGCCGCGGGGGGCGGGAGGCTGCTGTTTGGCCGGCGGTGGCTGGTGGCTCAGGGGGGGTGGAGGTTGAAGATGAACTGCAGGCCCTTGACTCCATATCCAATGGCTGCAAAATCGACTGACCAGAGATGAAAAAGTCAGTCGACTGACATGTAGCCTCACCTTGCTAGTGCATTCAGTTTCGACAATAAAATTCAGTTTTGACAGGAAAATTCAGTTTTGACTGTTAAGTTCAGTTTTGATAGTTAAATTCAGTTTTGACTGTTAAGTTCAGAGATGAGAAGCTGATGTATTTTACATCTAGCACTTTGTGGTTATGTTTTTTACGTCATGTATTGGACATGCTATTAGAATTCCACTCAGGTTAACATTGTCTCTCTTGTCCTGCTTCAGCCTCGGCGTCGTACAACTCATCGGAGCTGCTCCATCTCCAGACGCCTAAGATCTTCTTCCCCTCCTCTGATAGCCAAGTCAGCCGGAGCATCCTCACCGGCCAACCCAATCACGCTGAGATCGACATGGCTTCGCCAAAGAGGTTGTACACTTGTTGCATCTCTTTTTTACTCTACATGTTATATATATTGTCCACTGAGCACACATAGTAACGGGAAATACGATTATTTTATCCTACTATATGACAAGCAGTGAGGTACCGGGCAACTTAGCTATCCGTGATGGACTCTCTTGAACGCCATCATTATTTATCTCTGCGCGTTTGAGTTGTGCATTTGTCGATGGGCCTAGGAGTTGAGCTAGTATGGCAGTGGCCTGGGTCCAAAGTAATAGAAGTAGCACAAAAACATTTTTTTAGTGTAGGATTTTCCTTGCTCAAGCCTGCCTACTAGAATCGCCAGTGCTTGAAAGGAAAAGTGAATGAAAAACATAGGAATTGGAAAGTTTCCTATGGTACTACTTTTCATGAATTTGGTGCAAAGGAATGGAGCAAAGGAAAACTGTAGGATTTGTTCCTTTAGTGTCTCCTTGAAAGAAAAAACGTAGGAATTCTAATTTCCACTTGTCCTCCTTTTCATATTCCTATTCATCAAGCACAATACTAAGAGATAGTAGCATAATAGCATTATAACCGTACATTTTCTTGTGGTTTGACTTAATCTCATCATGCTTTTTTGCATCCTGTGATCTTCCAATTGTTGTGAATCAAACACCTAGATTGGCAAAAATCATGTATTTTTAAATTATCTTTTTTGTATGTGCATTCCTATCCTATTCCTGTCTATTTCCTATCCCTGCATTGTTAGAATCCTCAAACTCAAAGAAACCCTTAGTCAATTACTTCTGTTACAGATATGTGTCAAAGAAAACCTTGTGTGGTTTGTCCTGCTCCTGCGGTGCTGTGTTCCACCCCAGCTCGGCTGCTCCAACGATGGAAGGGTTCACCACAGCAGGGATCCTCTCTCCAGACTGTCTTTCGCCGCCTCAGATCTTCTTCCCCGCCGCTGGCAGCCACGACAACTGCATTACCATCATCAATTGAGCAGATGACCTTGAGGACTACATGGGTCCGCAAGAGAGGTCGCACTCTTCCGTGTATGCTTACGTTATGCATCGCTTAATATGATGACATGCTACATTATCGTCATGTTCACCTATTAGACTCCGAGTCAGGTCCAAACTAATGTTGAAACTTGAGTTTTTAAATGGTTGTGGGGTACATATTGGGGCAGCAATCAGTACTATATGTCTACTATCTGGTTAATCTCGGGTGTCTACTATGAGTTTCATGTTGGGTGCAAACAAACATTAAAGGAGCCATTATATGTATTTTTTAACTAAAGTTATTATCTGCCTGCTATCATTGGTTTTGGGTCTTTCCACAGTTTGCTACCATCACTCTGGATTTGTGCATGCACTCCTTACATAATCTCACTATGTTTTATTCCTATGCATGCCAGTTATTGTACACAATGGAACTGATCATGTAGAGCAAAAGAGATGAGCCTTGCGTGGCAATAAAATTTCATGCAGACGTCGCTCCATGGTGGGCGCAAAGGCAACCCCCCATCCACCCATTTCAGATCGTAATCAAGAGAAAGATAACTGTTCTGAGGGTGATTCAGAAGGAGAAGACCACACCTATTTACCCCATGAGGTCTTGGCACTAACTTGGCATGCTGATGTTGGTAATATCATGTATATGGTGCCTTGCATTGCTTACTGTATACATTAAAGATGTCATCTGCTTAGTTTACACATGCTTTGTGTCAATGCCATCTGTTTAGTTTCTTTATCGTATATGTGAATCATGCAATGCCATCTTGTTTAGCCAGGCATCATATATGTGAATTTTCCAATGCCACCCTGGTTAGCCAGTCATCTTATATGTGAATTATATCATGCCATCATTTTTTATTACATGTTAAATTTGTCAACAATTTTAGTACATTCAATTACTCTTCCTGTGCATCAGCCATTCGGCACAGTCATGGAAAATCTAGAGTGGAAACAATGACTTCAGAGCAAACAATGCTATCTGACAAAGTGCATGTCTTGTTGGTT
Organism: Triticum dicoccoides; assembly: GCF_002162155.2. Taxonomy (NCBI): domain Eukaryota; kingdom Viridiplantae; phylum Streptophyta; class Magnoliopsida; order Poales; family Poaceae; genus Triticum; species Triticum dicoccoides. The sequence goes on from NC_041387.1 coordinate 17,295,056, forward strand.
ACTGATAGCTCCTCAGAGGAGGATTCAGAGATAGATGACCAGTCATATCCCCCCCCCCCGAGGTGCATGCTCTAACTTGGCAGGGTTATGTTGCTCATATCGTGCGTATGGTATCTTGCATTGCTATGTCATTTGCTTAGTTTAGACATGCTTTGTGTGAATGCCACCTGTTTAGTGTCTAATTACCATATATGTGAATTATGCAATGCCATCTTGTTGCAAGACATTATATATGTGAATTATGCAATGTTATCTTGTTGCAAGGCATTATGTATGTGAATTATGCAATGCCATGTTGTTTAGACAAGCGTCATATATGTGAATTATATCATGCCATCCTTTTTTTGTATTTCTCATTGCTTTTGTCGACAATGTTTGTATATTCAACCGCTCTTCCTGTGCATCAGCCATTCGAATTGGTGATGGAGAAATCTAGAGTGAAAACAAGGTCTTAAGAGCAGACTATGCTACCTGCTGAAGCAGATATCTTGCTGGTTACAGATAGCTCTTTAGAGGAGGATTCAGAGGCAGAAGACCAGTCCTATTATCCCCATGAGGTGTATGCTCAAACTTGGCAGGGTTATATTACTCATATCATGCATATGTTGTATTGCAATGCTTAGTTTTTACATCATATACACAATATTGAATGCCATCTCCTTAGTTGACACATCATATATGCGATTGCCCTCTGCTCACTTCCTTAGTATATAAATCATATATTTGAATTATGTCATGCCATGATGTTTACATAGACAGCATGTATCTGAATTATGGCATGCCAACCCATTTTCTAAAGACATAATATAGTTATATCATCTCATTCTGTTTACATAGTCATCATATTTTAAATTATGTCATTCTATCCATGAATTATATCATGCCATCATGTTTCCATCGACGGCATGTTTGTGATTTATGGCATGCCAACCACTTTAATAGACACATCGTATAGTTATATCATGTCATCCTGCTTACATAGTCATCATATTTTGAAGTATGTCATTCTATCCTGTTTAGTTAGCCATCATACATGTGAAATTGTGTCATGCTATCCTGTTTAATTAGCCATCATATATGTGAAATTATGTCTTGCTATTCTGTTTGGTTAGACAACATAAATGTGAATTATTTCATGCCATGTTTTCTTCCCTACTATCCATTGCACCTGTCTATCTTACAATGTCTGTACATTCAATTACTTTTCTTGTTTATCAGCCATTTTAATTGGAGGGAGTGATGGCAGTATCTGTGGGAGTAAAAACACGGTCTTCAGAAAAGATCGTGCTACCTATCGATGCAGATAAAACCATGGTTGTACTATCCCAAGAACCAGCCCCACCACACATAACCCAGACTCGTGCAGATTGTACCCCTACCCAATTGGACAGAGAACTAGCTACACCCCTTCTAACCCCAACCCCAGCAGATAGTAACCCAGTTCCCGTTGACACAGCACCGTCTCCACCACAGAGCACCCAAACACGAGCAGTTAGTAAGGCAACTGCAGTGCCCAAAGCACGAGGACCACCACTCTGAACCCCAAGTCAACACTTAAAGTAGAAGAAGAATTGTTCTCAGGTCAGGTTCCGTAGCTATGGTTCATACTACTTTGCTCTTGCATCACTGTATTTACTCATACCAACTAATTTCAAATTTGAAGGATGCAATTGAAACTCCAATGGCGCAACAGGTATGTTTTAAACCTGTGTCTTTAACGTGTTTGGCTATTTGTTGTTGTAACTTGCTCTATGTTGATTTCAGTTTCAATTGAATAAACAGTTATGTTCTCATGCCATGCACATTACAAGTGTTGTTATTGTTGTGTAGTTTCCCACACTTATATTCTGTCTATGCTGCTTTGTCTTAAATAGATATGATTCAAACTGTATCTATCTTGATTTGGAAACATCAACTAGAATGATATAGACCATACAGTAACCATACTACATAGATATATGTTATTTTCATGTTGTTATCCTGTCCACCTTACTACTGAACTGCTTTACCAAAATGAGTTTCATATACTACATTGTAAACCTGTGATGTGTTTGTTTGTTTCTCTTTTAAAACGCGGATAAAATATTGGAGAAGAGTGCCCCGTTATGCAATGGTAAAGGAAGTAATGCAGATAAGGTTCAAGATAGTGAGACATCCCTATTGGTCTCCAAGAAAGCTGATAAAAACTATATTGAAGACATTGAGACAACCCCAAAGTCTTGTCTTGATGTAGTGTTCAAGTTACTGGCTACTACTGCTTGCACCAGCTCTTCGAACTCGTTGCCTGAATCAGTTCGGCTTCTTGAGTCTCAACTTCAAGTTGAAAGACATCGATCAGATGTTATGCGACAGGAAGCCGAAGGACTGAGGAAGTCCCTGCAGAATTCAGATGCATACTTTCTGGTGCAATAGCAAGTGCTGGAGGACTTAAGCGCCAAACAAGAGAAAGTTAATAAGCTTGCTAAGCATCTTCCCAACATTATGGGTACCCAGGATATTGTTTCTTGATCTCTTCTGAAGTGGTTTCAGTTCTGGACTTGTTTTGCTGCGGCGTTTATATGATGTTGTGTTCCCTATATTTGCACGGGTGGCGAACTTTGATGCCTAGTGGATGTAATATGTGTAATAGCCGTGATAGCCTAGCGTAAGTTGCTTGCTTATTTATTTCCTTATTGTCTTGTTTATTTCTTTGCTTGTAGTTAGTGCAGTTCTTTTTCCGCGGTTTGCTAGTGGCCGCAATAACCTATTTTTTAAAACTAGGCCACAATAACCATGGGCTACATATTTACTATAGTTACCATTTCCCTCCTACGGGCCGTAGAAACAATGGGCCTTCTACGTTTCGTAGAAACAATAGGCCTTATACGGGTCATAGACACAATGGGCCTTCTACGGGTCGTGTCATCAATGGGCCTTGTTGTAGGGTAACATGGTAATTTTAAAAATAAATCTACGCACACACAAGATCATGGTGATGCATAGCAACGAGAGGGGAGAGTGTGTCCACTTACCCTCGTACACCAAAAGCGGAAGCATTAGCACAACGCGGTTGACGTAGTCGTACGTCTTCACGACCCGACCGATCCAAGTACCGAACGTACGGCACCTCCGAGTTCAGCACACGTTCAACTCGATGACGTCCCTCGAACTCTGATCTAGCCGAGCTATGAGGGAGAGTTTCGTCAACACGATGGCGTGATGACGGTGATGATGTTGCTATCGACGCAGGGCTTTGCCTAAGCACCGCTAAGATATGACCGAGGTGGAATATGGTGGAGGGGAGCACCGCACACGGCTAAGAGATCAAGAGATCAATTGTTGTGTCTCCAAGGGGTACCCCTCTCCCCGTATATAAAGGAGTGGAGGAGGGGGAGGGCCGGCCCTCTCTATGGCACGCCCTAGGGGAGTCCTACTCCCACCGGGGTAGGATTCCCCCTTTCCTAGTAGAACTAGGAGCCCTTCCAAGTAGTAGGAGTAGGAGAGAAGGAAAGGGAAAAGAGAAGAGAAGGAAGGAGGGGGCACCGCCCCTCCCCCTAGTTCAATTCGGACTAGGCCTTGGGGGGGCGCGCAGCCTCCCCTGTCTCTTTCCCCTAAATCCCAATAAGGCCCATCTACTCCCCGGCGAATTCTCGTAACTCTCCGGTAGTCCGAAAAATACCCGAATCACTCGGAACCTTTCCGATGTCTGAATATAGTCATCCAATATATCGATCTTTATGTCTCAACCATTTCGAGACTCCTCGTCATGTCCTCGATTTCATCCGGGAATACGAACTACCTTAGGTACATCAAAACACATAAACTCATAATACTGATCGTCACCGAACTTTAAGTGTGAGGACCCTACGGGTTCGAGAACTATGTAGACATGACCGAGACCCGTTTCCGGTCAATAACCAATAGCGGAACCTAGATGCTCATATTGGCTCCCACATATTCTATGAAGATCTTTATCGGTCAAACCGCATAACAACATACGTTGTTTCCTTTGTCATCGGTATGTTACTTGCCCGAGATTTGATCGTCGGTATCATCGTACCTAGTTCAATCTCGTTACCGGCAAGTCTCTTTGCTCGTTCCATAATACATCATCCCACAACTAACTCATTAGTCACATTGCTTGCAAGGCTTATAGTGATGTGCATTGCCGAGAGGACCCAGAAATACCTCTCCGACAATTGGAGTGACAAATCCTACTCTCGAAATACGCCAACTCAACAAGTACCTTCGGAGACACCAATAGAGCACCTTTATAATAACCCAGTTATGTTGTGACATTTGGTAGCACACAAAGTGTTCCTCCGGTAAACGGGAGTTGCATAATCTCATAGTCATAGGAACATGTATAAGTCATGAAGAAAGCAATAGCAACATACTAAATGATCAAGTGCTAAGCTAATGAATTGGGTCTAGTCAATCATATCATTCTCCTAATGATGTGATCCCGTTAATCAAATGACAACTCATGTCTATGGTTAGGAAACTTAACCATCTTTGATTCAACAAGCTAGTCAAGTAGAGGCATACTAGTGACACTTTGTTTGTCTATGTCTTCACACATGTATCAAGTTTCCGGTTAATACAATTCTAGCATGAATAATAAACATTTATCATGAAATAAGGAAATAAATAATAACTTTATTATTGCCTCTAGGGCATATTTCCTTCAGTCTCCCACTTGCACTAGAGTCAATAATCTAGTTCACATCACCATGTGATTTAACACTAATATTCACATCTGCATGTGATTAACACCCATAGTTCACATCGTCATGTGACCAACGCCCAAAGGGTTTACTAGAGTCAATAATCTAGTTCACATTGATATGTGATTAACACCCAAAGAGTACTAAGGTGTGATCATGTTTTGCTCGTGAGAGAAGTTTAGTCAACGGGTCTGTCACATTCAGAGCCGATGTATTTTGCAAATATTCTATGTCTACAATGCTCTGCACGGAGCTACTCTAGCTAATTGCTCCCACTTTCAATATGTATCTAGATTGAGACTTAGAGTCATCTGGATCGGTGTAAAAGCTTGCACCAATGTAACTCTTTACGACGGGCTCTTTTATCACCTCCATAATCGAGAAATATTTCCTTAGTCCTCACTAAGGATATTCTTGACCGCTTTCCAGTGATCTACTGCTAGATCAAAATTGTACTCCCTTGCCCAACTCAGAGCAAGGTATACAATAGGTCTGGTACACAGCATAGCATACTTTATAGAACCTATGACTGGGGCATAGGGAATGACTTTTCATTCTCTTTCTATTTTCTGCCATGGTCGGGTTTTGAGTCTTACTCAACTTCACACCTTGCAACATAGGCAAGAACTCCTTCTTTGACTGTTCTATTTTGAACTACTTCAAAATCTTATCAAGGTATGTACTTATTGAAAAATCTTATCAAGCGTCTTGATCTATCTCTATAGATCTTGATGCTCAATGTGTAAGCAGCTTCACCGAGGTCTTTCTTTGAAAAACTTTTGTTCAAATATCCCTTTATGTTATCCAGAATTTCTATATCATTTCTAATCAACAATATGTCATCTACATATAATATTAGAAATGCTACAGAGCTCCCACTCACTTCCTTGTAAATACAGGCTTCTCCAAAAGTCTGTATAAAACCATATGCTTTAATCACACTATCAAAACGTTTATTCGAACTCCGAGATGCTTGCACCAGTCCATAAACGGATTGCTGGAGCTTGCACATTTTGCTAGTTGTCAGGACCCCGACTCGATGTCACATCGATCTAGCTGGTAACACCTCATATCACTTTGCGGCCTCACGCACGGTATCCCCACGGGTGTCGTCTTACCTTTTTCCGGGACCGTTTGCGCCTTTTGGCTCACGTATATGATAGTGTCGCTAGCATCCATATGATAAAGAGCCCGGGCTGACATGACTAGTCGTAAACCCAAAGTGGCACAGACTTACAGGGACAGGCATCCATGACCCAGCTTCGAACGTGTCGGTCATCAGCAAGTGGGTCCGGGCTGTAGCACTGGGCTAGCAGGACTCCGGTAAACCGGGCTGTAGCGGGCTAACAGGACTCCGGTACTCAAAGCGTGACATTTCCCCGAAGGGACAGACACAGCAACGAAGAAGGACACATGCCGGCCAGCCTAAGTGTTCCAGAGCAGTAGCAAGCTACCATGGCTCAGCGGTAACACTAGGAGACATTTCCCGGTAAGAGAGGCTACTAAAGATAAACAACTAGATAGTCAGATCCCACACATACCAAGCATTTCAATCATACACACAATATGCTCGATATGTGCAAATACAACGAAGCATCACAACATGACTCTATGACACAAGTACTTTATTTAAGGCTCAGAGAGCCATACATGACATACACAAAGGTACGGGTCTCACGACCCAACATACAAGTCATACAGTCATACAAACCAGCAGCGGAAGTAACTTGTCTGAGTACAGACAACTAGTAAAATAAAAGAGGCTTGGGAAGCCTAGCTATACTACAAGGTCCTTCACAAGCTCAGGGTCACCACCTGGGTCTTTCAGTCTACTCGTTGATGTCAACGTCTACATAGAACCCATCAGAAGGGGTTGCAGCGTCTTCTGTAAAAATGTAAATTATAGCAACATGAGTACAAGGGTACTCAGCAAGACTTACATCAGATCCTACATACATGCTTAGTATCAAGAAGGGTTGGTGGAGTTATTGCAGCAAGCCAGCTTTGACTCTTGGCTAGACTATCCTACGAGACTCCAACTTGAAATGGTTTTGCGCACACGAGTCCACTACTAGCCAATTCAATACACTACCGAGGATCCGCCTCCGTCTTCCTACGGAAGAGCCATCCTCGGCACTCACACTTATCTTGAGGCTTTTAACAGTTTCCATTTACTTGTCTATGAACTGTATAAGCAACCAAGTAGTCCTTTACCGCGGACGCGGCTATTCGAATAGATCATGTTAACCCTGCAGGGGTGTACTTCTTCATACACGCTCTCACCACTTACCCTCGTTTACACGACATGTACTCGGCAACCTTCAAGCGGAAGCCCAACGTGGGTGTCGGCCACGACCTACCTAATCACCTAAGCCTCCAGTCCAGGTTTATCGCCTATCCAGGTTCCATCCGCAGGGAGTCCGGCCGAGGTTTCCCATACGGCCCCGAACGATGTGAACAGGGTTCCCGAGATACCTAACGGGTATTCGGTACACCGTGCCACGTACCTACCGCATCACAGCCCACCCCTACGGTCAGCGCTGTCCACGGCCTCCAGTAGGCTACAAACACCAGAAACTACTTGCAACTCCTGGACGGAGAACTAGGGTGAATAAGAAGCCGAGAGGGTCCATTGGTTTCGGGACCAATGCATGGTAGTAGCTGATTCTTAAATCACACATACAGATCTCAGTGCTTAAGGTCGGCTTCAATGAAACAACCCACCATGTACTCCTACATGGCCTCTCATCGATACCTTTACCAAATCGTGTTCACCACACCACTCTCATTACCGACATAATCATTTCACTCTAGCCCATCACCCAGATGAACCAGACCTGACACGACTCTAAGCATAGCAGGCATAGCAAGGTAGGAACAACACATACATATGGCTCAATCAACTCCTACACATGCTAGTGAGTTTCATCTAGTTACTGTGGCAATGACAGGTCATGCAGAGGAAATGGGTTCAACTACCGTAGCACACAGCAGTTTGAATCGCGTTGTCTTAATGCAGTAAAAGAGAGCAGGAGCGAGAACATGGGATTGTATCGATATGATCAAATGGTTGGTTGCTTGCCTGATGGTTCGATGCACTGATACGGTTCTTCGTTAGGGTAATCACGGTACTCCTCGGAGACAGAACCTGCCGCAGAGAGCACCGATACACAAACATTACCAAACAGTATGCAACAACATGATGCATGCATGAGACATGGCAAAATGAGTGTATTGGGCTAATGCAACTAAAACCAGAAGGGTTTGAACAAATTTGAATCAAGGATTCAAATTTCAAATTCAAATATGGCCTTTTAAAGTGCTTTTCCTTGTTCTGCTTAAAACATCAATTTAACTTGTTTGATCATGCATGAAAATAGTACAGATGGATAGATTGGATTTTTCTGATCATTTTTCATATATAATTTGTCCAATTTGGAGTTACAGAATAAAAGTTATGAATTTTTGAAGTTTAAATAATATTCTGGAATTTCCTGATTTAAATTAAATCCAGAAATTATAGTTATTGCGCCAGCATGACGTCAGCATGACGTCAGTGGTCAACTGCGGCTGGCTGGAGTCAAACCTGACGTGTGGGGCCCACACGTCAGTGACAGGGGGGTTAAACAGGGTTAAATTAATTCTAATTACTAATTAGTGGCGCTGGGGCCCACTGGTCAGTGTCAGGGGGTTAACTAACAGTGGTTAGCGCTAATCTAACCATCTGACCGACAGGGCCCACGCGTCAGTGACCCTGGGGGGTCAAACCCCAGGTCGGACAGGTCAAACCCCACCGGCGACATGACGCCGGCGAGGCCCGAGACGGCGGCGAAAGTGCTTTTTGCCATTCCGGCAACCAAATGGACGGCGGAAGGCATCTACGTGTTGCTGAGGTTGAGCCGCGACTATTGGTGGTGGTGGTTGGGCTCGGGGTGGCCGGAGTTGACGGCGGCGAGCTCGGCTGCGGCTGCCGGAGTTCGGGTGCGGTCGGAATCGACGTTGCAGGGGGCTTGGGGAGGCGTTAGTGCGCGCTGCGTGCTCCTGGTGAGGTGGGGAGCACGATGGTGTGCTCGGTTGGGTGCTACGGTGACCGTGGCCACGACGGCGACATCGCCGGCGGCGTGAAGCTCTCGGCCAAGGTGGGGCTAGGGCCTAGAGGTCGGGAGAGACCAGGGGAGAAGGGGGAAACGATCCGGGGCTCACCGCGGGGCTGCAGAGGTGGTTAGCGGGCTCGGGGACGCGCTGGAGACGACGAATTCGACGGCGACGATGATCGGAGCCCGAAGAGGGGAACGGCGACGTGGCGGCGATGCAGGGCTTCCGGGGAGCTGTGGAGCGGTGGGGAGGAAGAGGGAGTCGAGGCGGAGCTCCTGAGCTAGTCGGGGGAGCGAGGGGTGGTCGGAGACGGCGGCTATGGCGAACGGCGGCGACGGTGGTGTTCGGCCGTGAGAGAGAGAGGGAGAGAGCAGCACGGGAGAGAGAGAGGGATAAGGCCAGGGGATCGGGGCGGCACCGAGAAGAAGCGTCGCGGCGTCGCGCTGGCGGGGGAGGCAGGCAGACGGGCTGGTGGCGTGGCGCTCCGGCCGTGCACGCGCGCCGGCCACACGCCTGGCCGACTGGCGCCAGGAGGACGACGGCGGTGGTGGGCTGGGCTGGCTTGCTGGGCCGGCCAGCTGGCTGGGCCGCACAGGGAAGTTTTTCCCTTTTTTTTCTATTTCTGTTTTTATTTAATATATCTGCAACTTTGTTGAATTTAATAAAATACCTAGGCAAGTTCAAAAATCACCAAACTATTCCTGGCCCATAGTTGGATTATTTCCAACATGAAACATTTTAGTTTGGAGATATTTGAGCATTTAAATATTTTATATTATTTTAAATGCCCAAATTCAAATATTTATGATTTAATTCAAAAACCCTAGGATGGCCTAGGAAAATGTGCATCATTTTTGGCAGAGGTTTTGAACCAAGACAAAAATGATGGGCATTTTAGAAGGGCATTTCAGGTTCATTGAAAAATTATTTTAGTAACCCTAGTTGGTTTCAGAGGGGACTGGGGGTTCTGTCATCCCCATTTCAAGTTTCTGATGAAAGAATAAACATGATGCAACACTCTAATGCATGACTAGCTAGGGTGTGACAACTCACCCCCACTCAAAAGAATCTCGTCCCGAGATTTGGGTTCCTCCGAGAAGAAGGCGGGGTACTCGAGTCGAAGACGATCCTCCCTTTCCCAAGTTGCTTCATCCTCAGAATGGTGCGACCATTGAACCTTGAGAAACTTGATATTATGACGTCGAGTGGTACGTTCGGCCTGATCGAGGATACGAATGGGGAACTCTCGATATGTAAGATTATCTTGGAGATCAAGCGTTTCGTGGTCCACTCCACGGATAGGATCCGAGAAGCAACGCCTGAGTTGAGAAACGTGGAAGACATCGTGAACTCTGGAGAGGTGCGGAGGTAGTTCCAACTGGTAGGCAACTTCTCCTCGTTTGGCAAGAATGCGAAAAGGTCCAATGTAACGAGGAGCCAATTTGCCTTTGATACCGAAACGATGGGTTCCCTTCAGAGGGGTGACCCGAAGATAAGCCTTCTCGTCAACCTCGAAAGTCACAGCCTTATGTTTTCGGTCATATTGACTCTTTTGACGGGATTGGGCTGTTTTCAACTTTTCACGAACGATACGAACTTGTTCTTCTGCTTCCTGAATCATGTCCGGGCCAAAGAATTTTCTTTCCCCGGTCTCTGACCAGTTAAGGGGTGTTCGACATCGTCGTCCATAGAGAACTTCAAAAGGGGCTTTACCTAAGCTAGATTGATAGCTGTTGTTGTAAGCGAATTCGGCAAATGGAAGGCACTTCTCCCAGTCCATTCCGAATGAGATAACAGAGGCTCGAAGCATGTCTTCTAGAATTTGGTTGACGCGTTCCACTTGACCACTTGACTGAGGGTGGAAAGCGGTGCTAAAGGAGAGACGGGTTCCCATAGCATTTTGGAAACTTTCCCAAAATCGAGAGGTGAAAAGACTTCCTCGATCCGAGTTAATTTCCAAAGGGACACCATGAAGGGACACTATTCGGGAGATGTATAAGTCTGCCAGCTGACTAGCGGTTATACTCTCACGAACAGGTAAGAAATGAGCTACTTTGGAAAGACGATCGACCACGACGAAAATAGCATTATTCCCTCTCTTGGTCCTGGGAAAACCGGTAATGAAATCCATACCAATTTTATCCCATTTCCATTCAGGAATAGCTAGGGGTTGAAGGGTGCCAGCAGGCCGTTGATGCTCTGCTTTTACACGACGACAGACGTCGCAATTAGCAATATACTGAGCAATTTCTCTCTTCATCCTAGTCCACCAGAACCTCTGGCGTAGGTCCTGATACATCTTAGTACCACCGGGATGAATAGTGAGAGGAGATTCATGAGCCTCCTTAAGGATCAACTGCCGTAGATGCTGGTTCTTGGGAACCACTAGACGGTTCTCAAAGTACACAACACCATGATCATTTGTGGAGAAACAACTAGCACCTCCGCTAGCAATGTTCTCCTTGATCTTAGCTATTCCCTTATCTCGCTTCTGGGCAGCAATGATTTGATCCGTAAGAGTAGGTTTCGCCACCAAGGTGGAGAGAAATCCTTGAGGAACAATGTGAAGGTTAAGCTTCCGAAATTCCTCATGGAGAAGTGGTTGACTTTGTTGTAACATCAGATTGTTACAATAGGATTTACGACTTAGCGCATCAGCCATGACGTTGGCTTTCCCTGGGGTGTAGGTTATTCCTAAGTCGAAATCTGTGATCAACTCGACCCAACGTCTTTGCCTGAGGTTCAGATCCGGTTGGGTGAAGATGTACTTCAGACTTTGGTGATCAGTGAATATTTCGCAATGGTTACCGAGGAGGTAATGTCGCCAGGTTTTAAGTGCATAGACTACGGCTGCAAGCTCTAGATCATGAGTGGAATAATTCTCCTCATGTGGGTGCAATTGCCGTGAAGCGTAGGCAATTACGTGTCGATCTTGCATGAGAATGCAACCTAGTCCTTGTCGCGAGGCGTCGTAGTAGATAACAAAGTCCTTAGAGAAGTCTGGCGGTACCAGTACGGGAGCAGAAGTCAGGCGTCTTTTCAGTTCCTGAAAGCTGTGCTCACATTGTGGAGTCCATTCGAACTTTTTATCTTTCTTGAGGAGTTCGGTTAAAGGTTTAGCAACTTTGGAGAAGTTTTCGACAAAGCGACGGCAATAGCTCGCTAAGCCTAGAAAACTCCGAACTTGCTTGACCGATTCGGGTGGAGTCCAGTTAAGGACGGCTTGAACTCGCTCGGGGTTAACAGCAATACCTTTACCAGATATTACATGACCCAGATAGGTCACTTCTGACAACCAGAATTCACATTTAGAAAATTTGGCATAAAGGCGATGCTCTCGAAGTTTCTGCAACACTAGCCTTAGATGTTCGGCATGTTCTTCCTCGTTCTTGGAGTAGATGAGTATATCATCGAGGTAAACCACGACGAATTTATCCAAATACTCCATGAAGATTGAATTCATTAACCGAGAAAAGGTGGCTGGAGCGTTGGTTAATTCGAAGGACATGACGGTGTACTCGTATTGGCCATAACGAGTAACAAAGGCCGTTTTAGGAATGTCCCCGTTTCTGATTTTGATTTGATGGTAGCCCAACCTCAAATCCATCTTGGAGAAGACTGAGGATCCAGCGAGCTGATCATACAGGTCGTTGATCCTGGGAAGCAGGTATTTGTTCTTGATTGTGACCAAGTTGACAGGTCGGTAATCTACAACCATCCGGTCCGTACCATCCTTCTTCTTGACGAATAGGACGGGGCAAGCCCACGGAGATGAGCTAGGTCGGATGAAACCCTTTTTCAAGGACTCATCGAGTTGTTTCTTAAGCTCGGCTAGTTCTAGGGGTGCCATCTTATAAGGTCTTCTAGCAATCGGAACGGTTCCTGGAATGAGGTCTATTACAAACTCAACATCCCTGTCAGGTGGAACACCTGGCAATTCCTCTGGAAAGACATCCGGGAAGTCACGGACTACCGGAACGTCCTCAAGGTCTGGCAAAGGGCTGGCGTTAAGAGAATATAATTGTTGCTTGGCTATTCGGGTCAAGACATTGACTATCTTCCCCGAAGGATGGGTGAGTTGAACAGTCCTAGAGAAGCAATCGATTTGGGCATGATGAGCCGACATCCAGTCCATACCCAGAATGATATTAATATCTGAAGATTTAAGGGCTATCAAAGACGCGAGGAAAACAAGTCTGTCGACTTGGATCTCATTTCCATAACTTACCCTAGAGGTCTGCCATCTAGACCCAGGGGTAGAGATTTCCATAGTGGATGGCATGTCACAGAATGCAACGTTATGCAAACGAGCATAACTTTCGGATATAAAAGAATGAGAGGCTCCTGTATCGAAAAGAACAGATGCCGGGTGGCAGTTAACAAGAAGCGTACCGAGAACGACGTTGGGATCCTCTTGAGCTTCTTCGGCAGAGACACAGTTGACATGGCCACGTGAAGCGGTGACCGGCTTGGCGTGGAATATTTTTCCTGTCGGCTTGCCACGGCCAACAGCTTTAGCAGACTGGTTGGGGTTGGTCTGGGGACACTCACGCATATAGTGACCAGATTCCCCACACTTGAAACAAGTCACGGAACTGGTACGTGGAGGAGCATTGTTAATTGGACCCCCATAGGGCTTGGCTGGAGCAGACTGTTGAATGGGGCGAGGCGCCTGGAAGGATGGCCTCGGTGTAAACCTGGGTGGCAGGGCGGTGTTGGGTACCCACACGCGGCGCTTCTGAGGACCAGCACCGGATGAGGAACCCATGTCACGGCCATGCTTGCGTGTTGCGTCATAGTCAGTCTGACCAGTTTCAGCACTGATGGCTTTGTTGACAAGTTTCGAAAAAGATGTGCACTCATGCAGACGGAGGTCACGGCGAAGCTCAGGACTAAGGCCCTTACGGAACCTTGCTTGCTTCTTGGCATCGGTAGAAACTTCCTCAGTTGCATATCGGGCGAGATTACCAAACTCCCTGCTATAGGCATCCACAGAAAGTCGGCCTTGGGTGAAACTGCAAAATTCTTCACGTTTACGGTCCATGAGACCCTCCGGAATGTGATGTTCACGGAAAGCCTCGCTGAATTCAGCCCAAGTAGTGACATGGCCCGCTGGGCGCATAGCTCCATAATTCTCCCACCATAGACTGGCGGGGCCTTCAAGATGATATGCAGCAAAGGTGACCTTGTTAGCCTCCGCTACCAGCGTGGAACGCAGTTTGTGAGAGATACTGCGAAGCCAGTCATCAGCGTCGAGAGGCTCGACGGAGTGGTGGAACGTGGGTGGATGCAATTTGATAAAATCACTGAGTGACACCACGTTAGCCCTCTGATGGTGTGCTGTATTCTGTTCAATACGCTCCAACAAACGGTTTGTCTCCCGCTTGTTTCTCTCAGCTTCCATCATAACCCCGGCTAGTGAAGGAGGATGAGGCAGATTTGCATCCCTGGCTTCACTGCCTTCGGCCTGCTCTTGAGAAGCAGGGTTAGCGCGCGTGTTGACCATCCTAGGTAAACAAGACAATGATTTAGTCAGGATGATAAAATTCCGACATAGGATAAAAATGCAAGGAATAACTCGAAATGCAAGATGATCATCCGTATGACATGGTAAAAACAGAACTGCTTCTTTTATTCCATCGTCATACACACCATACAGAGTTTAGTACAAGACCAAACAAGGTACTATTACGGTGAAAAGAGGATTACATCTCATCGGAGGCATTCCAAGCTCCTATACATTATTTTTCTACACCTCCGGAAGGAGTACAAACTAGGTCATATCCCACGAGTCACGCGGGACGATAGACGACACAGCTAGTGCGAACTAGTGATACTACCACTAACTCAGAACGATCCGTAGTAGTCCTCGTAGAAGTCACCTCCATAGCCTGGAAGCTCAACATGATCATCTGGAAACAGACGGTCTCGCGGAGCTTGTGGACCATAGGGGCTAGGATGAGGCCTTGGACCAACAAACGGTGGCCTGCGGGGACCGCGAGGTGGGGTGATGCCTCCTACATCACGCCAAACCATCACGTCTGGCAGAGCAGATCTCACAGGATAGAGATCGCGCATATCTGAATATCCAGCTTGCACCGCCGGTGCGAACCGAGTCAAAGTGGCCCAGTGGTCAGCACGGGTGTTGAAGAGCTCTAGCCTTAAGGCCCGATTTTCACGGTCCTTATCCTCGAGCATCTCAGCAGTGGTGCGAGTCCGTGAATCCTCCTGAGTGGGGTCAGCATAGATAGCCTGGAGATACCCTTGTGCTCCCGGAAGTGATCCTGGCATATACCAGAAATCAGAGTCCCGAAATAAACCAGATCTGACCCGCATAATGGTCATCATAGAGTAGGCGGCATCCTGCACAGCCATCTCAATGGTAACCCCGAGTCCATAAGAGCAGTGAAGAGGCTCGGTGGATCCAGGATAAGATGGAAATATCCTGACAGTGCAGAGATACTGGCTTTGATTAAAGTCTCGGAATTGCTCTTCGACCGTGTACTCAGGATACCAGCGGTATCCAGCCTCAGTCATTACCCTGACCAACTTAGCAGTATGGCCGGGTACATCTAGGCAGCGAGTCAGGCGAACCACTTGATTGAGGTCGCGAGTGGCCATCTGAAAACACAATCATAATGCAAAGGCATTAGAATTTCTAGCAAAATTTCGGCAGCATAACAGCTGTAAATGCTCAAAAAAGATTTGAGACATTTGACAAAGGATTTCGTACACACTCAACGTCACCATATCAAAGTTCTGAAACCATTCTGGCAACATAATGTGGTAGTAGAACTGAACTAGGCTGGTAACCATCAAACTTATAAGGTACTACTGATTAGTAACACGTGATCCTGATAGAGAGAACAGATCCTAATTCCTTAACCCCCGGTGGAAGAATGGACTGACTCAGATCAGAAAGTCATAAGGTATAAGGAGTAAAAGAGCCTTACGTTCCAACCCACAAACAATTCCCCTACATATAACTAAAGAATTTCTAGACTCAACATCGACCAGTTTGGCTTGGAGAACCTACAGGCAGTCCGGCTCTGATGCCAACGCTGTTAGGACCCCGACTCGATGTCACATCGATCTAGCTGGTAACACCTCATATCACTTTGCGGCCTCACGCACGGTATCCCCACGGGTGTCGTCTTACCTTTTTCCGGGACCGTTTGCGCCTTTTGGCTCACGTATATGATAGTGTCGCTAGCATCCATATGATAAAGAGCCCGGGCTGACATGACTAGTCGTAAACCCAAAGTGGCACAGACTTACAGGGACAGGCATCCATGACCCAGCTTCGAACGTGTCGGTCATCAGCAAGTGGGTCCGGGCTGTAGCACTGGGCTAGCAGGACTCCGGTAAACTGGGCTGTAGCGGGCTAACAGGACTCCGGTACTCAAAGCGTGACATTTCCCCGAAGGGACAGACACCGGAACGAAGAAGGACACATGTCGGCCGTCCTAAGTGTTCCAGAGCAGTAGCAAGCTACCATGGCTCAGCGGTAACACTAGGAGACATTTCCCGGTAAGAGAGGCTACTAAAGATAAACAACTAGATAGTCAGATCCCACACATACCAAGCATTTCAATCATACACACAATATGCTCGATATGTGCAAATACAACAAAGCATCACAACATGACTCTATGACACAAGTACTTTATTTAAGGCTCAGTGAGCCATACATAACATACACAAAGGTACGGGTCTCACGACCCCACATACAAGTCATACAGTCATACAAACCAGCAGCGGAAGTAGCTTGTCTGAGTACAGACAACTAGTAAAATAAAAGAGGCTTGGGAAGCCTAGCTATACTACAAGGTCCTTCACAAGCTCAGGGTCACCACCTGGGTCTTTAGCCTACTCGTTGATGTCAACGTCTACATAGAACCCATCAGAAGGGGTTGCAGCGTCTTCTGTAAAAATGTAGATTATAGCAACATGAGTACAAAGGTACTCAGCAAGACTTACATCAGATCCTACATACATGCATAGTATCAAGAACGGTTGGTGGAGTTATTGCAGCAAGCCAGCTTTGACTCTTGGCTAGGCTATCCTACGATACTCCAACTTGAAATGGTTTTGCGCACACGAGTCCACTACTCACCAATTCAATACACTACCGAGGATCCACCTCCGTCTTCCTACGGAAGAGCCATCCTCGGCACTCACACTTATCTTGAGGCTTTTAACAGTTTCCATTTACTTGTCTATGAACTGTATAGGCAACCAAGTAGTCCTTTACCGCGGACGCGGCTATTCGAATAGATTATGATAACCCTGCAGGGGTGTACTTCTTCATACATGTTTCCACCACTTAGCGTCTGCACACGACATGTGCTCGGCAGACTTCAAGCGAAAGCCGACGTGGGTGTAGACCACGACCTACCTAAACACTTAAGCCTCTAGTCCAGGTTTATTGCCTATTCAGGTTCCATCCGCAGGGAGTCCGGCCGAGGTTTCCCATACGGCCCCGAACGATGTGAACAGGGTTCCCGAGATACCTAACGGGTATTCGGTACACCCGGCCACGTACCTACCGCATCACAGCCCACCCCTACGGTCAGCGCTGTCCACGGCCTCCAGTAGGCTACAAGCACCAGAAACTACTTGCAACTCCTGGACAGAGAGCTAAGGTGAATAAGAAGTCGAGCGGGGTCATATTTCAGGGCCCAATGCATGGTAGTAGCTGTATCTTAAATCACGCATACAGATCTCAGTGCTTAAGGTCGGCTTCAATGAAACAACCCACCATGTACTCCTACATGGCCTCTCATCGATACCTTTACCAAATCGTGTTCACCACACCACTCTCATTACCGACATAATCATTTCACTCTAGCCCATCACCCAGATGAACCAGACCTGACACGACTCTAAGCATAGCAGGCATAGCAAGGTAGGAACAACACATACATATGGCTCAATCAACTCCTACACATGCTAGTGAGTTTCATCTAGTTACTGTGGCAATGACAGGTCATGCAGAGGAAATGGGTTCAACTACCGTAGCACACAGCAGTTTGAATCGCGTTGTCTTAATGCAGTAAAAGAGAGCAGGAGCGAGAACATGGGATTGTATCGATATGATCAAATGGTTGGTTGCTTGCCTGATGGTTCGATGCACTGATACGGTTCTTCGTTAGGGTAATCACGGTACTCCTCGGAGACAGAACCTGCCGCAGAGAGCACCGATACACAAACATTACCAAACAGTATGCAACAACATGATGCATGCATGAGACATGGCAAAATGAGTGTATTGGGCTAATGCAACTAAAACCAGAAGGGTTTGAACAAATTTGAATCAAGGATTCAAATTTCAAATTCAAATATGGCCTTTTAAAGTGCTTTTCCTTGTTCTGCTTAAAACATCAATTTAACTTGTTTGATCATGCATGAAAATAGTACAGATGGATAGATTGGATTTTTCTGATCATTTTTCATATATAATTTGTCCAATTTGGAGTTACAGAATAAAAGTTATGAATTTTTGAAGTTTAAATAATATTCTGGAATTTCCTGATTTAAATTAAATCCAGAAATTATAGTTATTGCGCCAGCATGACGTCAGCATGACGTCAGTGGTCAACTGCGGCTGGCTGGAGTCAAACCTGACGTGTGGGGCCCACACGTCAGTGACAGGGGGGTTAAACAGGGTTAAATTAATTCTAATTACTAATTAGTGGCGCTGGGGCCCACTGGTCAGTGTCAGGGGTTAACTAACAGTGGTTAGCGCTAATCTAACCATCTGACCGACAGGGCCCACGCGTCAGTGACCCTGGGGGGTCAAACCTCAGGTCGGACAGGTCAAACCCCACCGGCCACATGACGCCGGCGAGGCCCGAGACGGCGGCGAAAGTGCTTTTTGCCATTCCGGCAACCAAATGGACGGCGGAAGGCATCTATGTGTTGCTGAGGTTGAGCCGCGAGTATTG
Organism: Triticum dicoccoides; assembly: GCF_002162155.2. NCBI lineage: Eukaryota > Viridiplantae > Streptophyta > Magnoliopsida > Poales > Poaceae > Triticum > Triticum dicoccoides. The sequence goes on from NC_041387.1 coordinate 17,313,804, forward strand.
GTGGTGGTTGTTGGGCTCGGGGTGGCCGGAGTTGACGGCGGCGAGCTCGGCTGCGGCTGCCGGAGTTCGGGTGCGGTCGGAATCGACGTTGCAGGGGGCTTGGGGAGGCGTTAGTGCGCGCTGCGTGCTCCTGGTGAGGTGGGGAGCACGATGGTGTGCTCGGTTGGGTGCTACGGTGACCGTGGCCACGACGGCGACATCGCCGGCGGCGTGGAGCTCTCGGCCAAGGTGGGGCTAGGGCCTAGAGGTCGGGAGAGACCAGGGGAGAAGGGGGAAACGATCCGGGGCTCACCGCGGGGCTGCAGAGGTGGTTAGCGGGCTCGGGGACGCGCTGGAGACGACGAATTCGACGGCGACGATGATCGGAGCCCGAAGAGGGGAACGGCGACGTGGCGGCGATGCAGGGCTTCCGGGGAGCTGTGGAGCGGTGGGGAGGAAGAGGGAGTCGAGGCGGAGCTCCTGAGCTAGTCGGGGAAGCGAGGGGTGGTCGGAGACGGCGGCTATGGCGAACGGCGGCGACGGTGGTGTTCGGCCGTGAGAGAGAGAGGGAGAGAGCAGCACGGGAGAGAGAGAGGGATAAGGCCAGGGGATCGGGGCGGCACCGAGAAGAAGCGCCGCGGCGTCGCGCTGGCGGGGGAGGCAGGCAGACGGGCTGGTGGCGTGGCGCTCCGGCCGTGCGCGCGCGCCGGCCACACGCCTGGCCGACTGGCGCCAGGAGGACGACGGCGGTGGTGGGCTGGGCTGGCTTGCTGGGCCGGCCAGCTGGCTGGGCCGCACAGGGAAGTTTTTCCCTTTTTTTTCTATTTCTGTTTTTATTTAATATATCTGCAACTTTGTTGAATTTAATAAAATACCTAGGCAAGTTCAAAAATCACCAAACTATTCCTGGCCCATAGTTGGATTATTTCCAACATGAAACATTTTAGTTTGGAGATATTTGAGCATTTAAATATTTTATATTATTTTAAATGCCCAAATTCAAATATTTATGATTTAATTCAAAAACCCTAGGATGGCCTAGGAAAATGTGCATCATTTTTGGCAGAGGTTTTGAACCAAGACAAAAATGATGGGCATTTTAGAAGGGCATTTCAGGTTCATTGAAAAATTATTTTAGTAACCCTAGTTGGTTTCAGAGGGGACTGGGGGTTCTGTCATCCCCATTTCAAGTTTCTGATGAAAGAATAAACATGATGCAACACTCTAATGCATGACTAGCTAGGGTGTGACACTAGTACCCTTTGGATCAACAAAACCTTCAGGTTGCATCATATACAACTCTTCTTCCAGAAATCCATTCAGGAATGCAGTCTTTACATCCATTTGCCAAATTTAATAATCATAAAATGTGGCAATAGCTAACATGATTCGGACGGACTTAAGCATCGCTACTGGTGAGAAGGTCTCATCGTAGTCAACCCCTTGAACTTGTCGAAAACCTTTTGCAACAAGTCGAGCTTTGTAGATAGTAACACTACCATCAGCGTCTGTCTTCCTCTTGAAGATCCATTTATTTTCTATGGCTTGCCGATCATCGGGCAAGTCCACCAAAGTCCACACTTTGTTCTCGTACATGGATCCCATCTCAGATTTCATGGTGTCAAGCCATTTTGCGGAATCTGGGCTCATCATCGCTTCCTCATAGTTCGTAGGTTCATCATGGTCAAGTAACATGATCTCTAGAATAGGATTACCGTACCACTGTAGTGTGGATCTTACTCTGGTTGACCTACGAGGTTCGGTAGTAACTTGATCTGAAGTTACATGATCATCATCATTACGAAAAAGGCTTTCGCCCCGCTTTATAAATAAAGCAAACCGCCACAAAACATACAACCGAAGCAAGTTCACACACACACACCACCCAAGTCTCACAACACAGTAAACAGGTTCTGCTGAGGGCACAGCTCAACAAGCCCAAAAGAAAGAAAGAAAACAACACACTCCAGGCGCAAGGAGTCTAGTCTGGATCCGGCGGGGGTGGTGGGGGCGGCGGCGACAGGCGGATGGCCATCGAGCGGAGGTCGGCGATGAAGGCGGAAATGGCGTCACGGTCCAGGGGGCGGCTAAGCGGCCGCCAAAGCTGCAAGAAACCCGAGAGTTTGTAGAGAGCGTCAGTAGCGTGACGAAGGGGGGTACGCTTGATCACAAGCTTATTGCGAACGGTCCAAAGAGTCCAGGCAAGAACCCCAACCTCAAGCCACCTAATGTGGTGAGAGGACGCGGGGGACATCTGGAGTTCAGCAAATAAGTCTGGGAAATTGGTGTGGCACCAACTTCCACCGACAACCTCGCGAAAACAGCTCCAGAGGAACTGGGCGGAGACGCAAGCGAAGAAAATGTGGTTCGAGTCTTCAGGGACCCCACAGAGCGGGCATATACCAGTGCCCGGGCCATTGTGCTTGCAGACCTCCACACCAGACGGGACCCGACCGCGAATCCACTGCCACATGAAGATGCGAATCTTCAGGGGGACGCGGACGGACCACACCAACGATAGGGGGAGGGGGCGGAGGAGGGGGCAATGGCCATGTACAGCGACTTGGTGGAGAACTGGCCCGAAGGCTCCAGGCGCCAGCGCACAAGGTCCTGACTCCCATCAACCAACGGCTCGTGCAGAGCAACGCAATCAAGCAACTCACGCCAGGCGGCGGATTCCGTCGACCCAAAGGCCCGACGGAAAGCAAGGCGCCCTAAGTCAAGAAGGGCCCTATCGACAAAAATCATGGGGTCGACGAAGATAGAGAAGAGGGCGGGGAAGAGGGCGCGGAAGCGGGGAAGCGGCCCAGCGATCAAACCAGAAGAGGGTCGAGAGGCCGGACCCCACCGAGATGGAGATACCAATGCGGAGCACCGGGAGAAGTTGGACAAGAGACTGCCAGAACTGAGAACTGCCCGATTTCTGGCAGAAGGCAAGGGGTTGACCCCGCAGGTATTTAGTCCGGATAATGTCGAGCCAGAGGCCACCTTGACCCTGCGCGATGCGCCACAGCCACCAAGAGAGAAGGGCAATATTCATACTCTTAGAGCACATGATACCCAGGCCACCTTGCTCCCTGGGCTTGCAAATGTCAGGCCAGCTGACCATGTGATACTTCTGCTTGCCATGCTCGCCAGCCCAATAGAATCGGGACTGAATTGTGGCGATCTCCTTATGGAGAGACTCATGGAGGCTGTAGAAACTCATCAGAAATAAGAGGAGGCTGGATAGGGATGAGTTGATGAGAATAGTCCGGGCCGCCTTAGAAAGCCACCTCCCCTGCCAGGGCTCGCACCGGGACTGGAGCTTAGTCACGGAGGGCCACAGGTCCACGGCAGAGAGACGCGAATCGCTAATGGGCGTCCCTAGGTAGGAGGTGGGGAAAGAGCCCAGGCGGCAGTTAAGTCTGTTGGCAATGGCCACAGACTCAGAAGGGGAATATCCCATTACCATAACATCACTCTTGTCGAAGTTGATCTTGAGGCCCGACATCCGTTGGAAGCAGAGAAGGAGGAACTTAAGGTTGGCGATGTCCACCTCCGAGCCTTCGACCATGATGATCGTGTCATCAGCATACTGGAGGATGGAGATCCCTGAGCCCCCAAAAAGGTGGGGGGTAATCCCACGAATGTGGCCAGCGGTTTTTGCCTTATCTAGAATGGAGGCAAGAGAGTCCACTACCAAATTGAAGAGGAACGAGGAGAAGGGGTCGCCTTGGCTCACCCCACAAAGGGTAGGGAAGAAAGGACCGATCTCGCCGTTGATGTTGACCGCCGTGCGACCGCAAGAGACCATTTGCATGACTCTAGTGATCCATCGGTCATCAAAGCCCTTCCGAAGAAGGACTTCCCTGAGGAAGGTCCAGCTAACAGTGTCGTAGGCTTTATGAAAATCGATCTTTAGAAAAACCGCCTTTAGGCGTTTAACCCGGACCTCATGAAGAACCTCATGAAGTACCAGGACACCATCCAGGATGTACCGGCCCTTAATGAAGGCCGACTGGTTAGGATGGGTTATCCGATCCGCAAGCAGGGTCACCCTATTGGTGAACCCCTTGGCCAGGATCCGGAAGATCATGTTAATGACCGTGATCAGGCGGAACTGGCGGATGTCAGACACCCCAGGGACCTTGGGGATGAGAGAGATGATCCCATAGTTGAGGCGACCTAAGTCAATAGAACCAACAAAGAATTCATCGAAGATGGCCATGACCTCGGTTTTAATCACGTTCCAGAAGGTCTGGAAGAAAATGACCGGGAGACCGTCCGGGCCCGGCGCAGAAGAGGGGTTCATACCCTTGATGGCCTCCCAGACCTCCTGCTCAGAGAAGGGGGCCGTTAGAGCCGCATTCTCCGAGTCTGATACAAGTTGGGCACCAGCCCAACAATCGGGGGTGAGGGAGATGCCGCTCCTAGGAGCGGGAGAGAAGAGGGATCGATAGAAGCCGTCGACATGGGTTTGGATGTCACGGGGGTCCTGGAGGAGGGTCTCCCCATCCCAAAGGAGGGGGATGGTGTTGCGTCTACGGCGGCCGTTGGCGATCGCCTGGAAGTAAGCAGTATTCGCGTCCCCCTTCAGGACCCATCTCTGAGCGCCCCGAAGGCGCCAATATGCTTCCTCGTCGGTGTAGATCACGGAAAGTTGGTCCTCGAGGTCGTAGCGGGATAGCCACTCATCCGGGGAGAGACCCACCGCGTCAGCCCAAAGGTCGAGGGCCTGGATCGCGGTCAGCAGCGCCTTCTTACGCTCCCTGGCATCACGGCCCAGATTGGCCCCCCAACCCTTCATAAATTGCCTACCATGTTTCGCACAAAAGTGCCATGCGTCAATAGCAGAGGGGGGACGAGGGTGGGGGTGGGCCTGAGCCTCGATCCACCGAGCGCAGACGGTGTCGGTGAATCCAGACTGGGAGAGCCAGAAAGTCTCGAAGCGGAAACGAGGGGGGATCGGCGGACGTTCGTCCACGGAAGAGAGAAGCAGGGGGACATGGTCCGAACCAATCCGAGTGATGGCGCGGAGAGAGGCTAGGGGACACCAGAGGTCCCATTCCGGGGATACCAGGACCCGGTCCAAGACAGACTGGGTTGGGGAGGCTTGTCGATTGGTCCAGGTGAACCGGGCCCCAATCCGATCAATCTCCCGGAGGGCGAGGTCAGCAATGAAGTCATTAAACAATTGCATCCGGGGAAAGCACACATTGTCATTGCTCTTGTCCTCCGCGACGCGCAGTAGGTTGAAGTCGCCACCTACTACCACGGGGAGGGAGGCCGCCGAGATCTTCCGGTGGAGCTCCTCCAGGAAGGCCGCCGAGATCATCATCATTAGCTTCCTCACTAATTGGTGTAGGAGTCACAGGAACAGATTTCTGTGACAAACTACTTTCCAATAAGGGAGCAGGTACAGTTACCTCATCAAGTTCTACTGTCCTTCCACTCACTTATTTCGAGAGAAACTCCTTCTCTAGAAAGGATCCATCTTAGCAACGAATATCTTGCCTTCGGATTTGTGATAGAAGGTGTACCCAACAGTTTCCTTTGGGTATTCTATGAAGACGCACTTCTCCGGTTTGGGTTCGAGCTTATCAGGTTGAAACTTTTTCATATAAGCATCACAGGCCCAAACTTTAAGAAACGACAACTTCGGTTTCTTGCCAAACAACAGTTCATAAGGCGTCGTCTCAACAGATTTTGATGGTGCCCTATTTAAAGTGAATGCAGTTGTCTCTAATGCATAACCCCAAAATGATAGTGATAAATCGGTAAGATACATCATAGATCGCACCATATCCAATAAAGTGCGGTTACGCCGTTTGGACACACCATTACGCTGTGGTGTTCCATGTGGCGTGAGCTGTGAAACTATTCCATGTTGTTTTTAACTGAAGGCCAAACTCGTAACTCAAATATTCTCCTCCACGATCAGATCGTAGAAACTTTATTTTCTTGTTACGATGATTCTCCACTTCACTCTGAAATTCTTTGAACTTTTCAAATGTTTCAGACTTGTGTTTCATTAAGTAGATATACTCATATCTTCTCAAATCTTCTGTGAAGGTCAGAAAATAATGATACCCGCCACGAGCATCAACACTCATTGGACCGCATACATCGGTATGTATTATTTCCAACAAGTTAGTAGCTCGTTCCATTGTTCTGGAGAACGGAGTTTTAGTCATCTTACCCAAAAGGCACGGTTCACAAGCATCAAATGATTCATAACCAAGTGATTCCAAAAGTCCATCTTTATGGAGTTTCTTCATGCGCTTTACACCGATATGACCCAAACGGCAGTGCCACAAATAAGTTGCACTATCGTTATCAACTTTGCATCTTTTGGCATCAATATTATGAATATGTGTATCACTACGATCGAGATTCAACAAACTACTTTTCATTGGGTGTATGACCATCGAAGGTTTTATTCATGTAAACAGAACAACAATTATTCTTTGACTTTAAATGAATAACTGTATTGCAATAAACATGATCAAATTAGATTCATGCTCAACGCAAATGCCAAATAACATTTATTTGGGTTTAACACTAATCCCAAAAGTATAGGGAGTGTGTGATGATGATCATATCAATCTTGGAACTACTTCCAACACATATTGTCACTTCACCCTCAACTAGTCTCTGTTTATTCTGTAACTCCTGTTTCGAGTTACTAATTTTTAGCAACCGAACAAGTATTAAATACCCAGGGGCTACTATAAACACTAGTAAGGTACACATCAATAACCTGTATATCAAATATACCCTTGTTCACTTTGCCATCCTTCTTATCCACCAAATATTTAGGGCATTTTCTCTTCCAGTGACCATTTCCTTTGCAGTAGAAACACTCAATTTCAGGCTTTAGTCTAGCTTTGGGCTTCTTCATGGAAGTGACAACTTGCTTGCCATTCTACATGAAGTTCCCTTTCTTTACCTTTGCTTGAAACTAGTGGTCTTGTTAATCATCAACACTTGATGCTCTTTCTTGATTTCTACCTTCATCGATTTCATCATCATGAAAAGCTCGGGAATCATTTTCTTCATCCCTTGCATACTATAGTTCATCACAGAGTTCTACTAACTTGGTGATGGTGACTAGAGAACTCTGTCAATCACTATCTTATCTGGAAGATTAACTCCCACTTGATTCAAGCGATTGTAGTACCCAGACAATCTGAGCACATGCTCACTGCTTGAGCTATTCTCCTCCATCTTTTAGCTATAGAACTTGTTGGAGACTCCATATCTCTCAACTCGGGTATTTTCTTGAAATATTAACTTCAACTCCTGGAACATCTCATATGGTCCATGACGTTCAAACCATCTTTGAAGTCCCGATTCTAAGTCGTTAAGCATGGTGCACTAAACTATCAAGTAGTCATCCTATTGAGCTAGCCAAACATTCATAACACATGCATCTGCTCCTGCAATAGGTCTGACGCCTAGCGGTGCATCAAGGACATAATTCTTCTGTGCAGCAATGAGGATAAACCTCAGATCACGGACCCAGTCCACATCATTGCTACTATAATCTTTCAACTTAGTTTTCTCTAGGAACACATATGAAACATAGGGAAGCAACAACGCGAGTTATTGATCTACAACATTATTTGCAAAATACTATCAGGACTAAGTTCATGATAAATTAAAGTTCAATTAGTCATATTACTTAAGAACTCCCACTTAGATAGACATATCTCTAATCATCTAAGTGATCACGTGATCCAAATCAACTAAACCATGTCCGATCATCACGTGAGATGGAGTAGTTTTCAACGGTGAACATCACTATGTTGATCATATCTACTATATGATTCATGCTCGACCTTTCGGTCTCAGTGGGGCCATATCTGCATATGCTAGGCTCGTCAAGTTTAACCTGAGTATTCCGCGTGTGCAAAACTGTCTTGCACCCGTTGTATTTGAACGTAGAGCTTATCACACCTGATCATCATGTGGTGTCTCAGCACGAAGAACTTTCGCAACGGTGCATACTCAGGGAGAACACTTATACCTTGAAATTTAGTGAGAGATCATCTTATAATGCTACCGTCGATCTAAGAAAAATAAGATGCATAAAAGATAAACATCACATGCAATCAATATAAGTGATATGATATGGCCATCATCATCTTGTGCTTGTGATCTCCATCTCCGAAGCACCTTCATGATCACCATCTTCACCGGCGCGACACCTTGATCTCCATTGTAGCATCGTGGTCGTCTCGCCAACTATTGCTTCTACGACTATCGCTACCGCTTAGTGATAAAGTAAAGCAATTACAGGGCGATTGCATTGCATACAATAAAGCGACAACCATATGGCTCCTGCCAGTTGCCGATAACTTCGTTACAAAACATGATCATCTCATACAATAAAATATAGCATCATGTCCTGACCATATCACATCACAACATGCCCTGCAAAAACAAGTTAGACGTCCTCTACTTTGTTGTTGCATGTTTTACGTGGCTGCTACGGGATGAGCAAGAACCGTTCTTACCTACGCATCAAAAACACAACGATAGTTCGTCAAGTTAGTGTTGTTTTAACCTTCTCAAGGACCGGGCGTAGCCACACTCAGTTCAACTAAAGTTGGAGAAACTACGACCCGCCAGCCACCTGTGTGCAAAGCACGTCGGTAGAACCAGCCTCGTGTAAGCGTACGCGTAATGTCGGTCCGGGCCGCTTCATCCAACAATACCGCCGAACCAAAGTATGACATGCTGGTAAGCAATATGACTTGTATCGCCCACAACTCACTTGTGTTCTACTCATGCATATAACTCTAGGCATAAACCTGGCTCTGATGCCACTGTAGGGTAACATAGTAATTTTCAAAAAAAATCCTACGCACACACAGGATCATGCTGATGCATAGCAACGAGAGGGGAGAGTGTGTCCACGTACCCCCATAGACCGAAAGCGGAAGTGTTAGCACAACGCGGTTGATGTAGTCGTACATCTTCGCGATCCGACCGATCCAAGTACCGAACATACGGCACCTCCGAGTTCAGCACACGTTCAACTCGATGACGTCCCTCGAACTCCGATCCAGCCGAGATTTGAGGGAGAGTTTCGTCACCACGACGGCGTGATGATGGTGATGGTGTTGCTACCAACGCAGGGCTTCGCCTAAGCACCGCTACGATATGACCGAGGTGGAATATGGTGGAGGGGGCACCACACACGGCTAAGAGATCAAGAGATCAATTGTTGTGTCTCCAAGGGGTGCCCCTCTCCCCGTATATAAAGGAGTGGAGGAGGGGGAGGGTCGGCCCTCTCTATGGCGCGCCCTAGGGGAGTCCTATCGGGAGTAGGATTCCCCCTTTCCTAGTAGAACTAGGAGCCCTTCCAAGTAGTAGGAGTAGGAGAGAAGGAAAGGGAAAAGAGAAGAGAAGGAAGGAGGGGGCGCCGCCCCTCCCCCTAGTTCAATTCGGACTAGGCCTTGGGGGGCGCAAAACCTCCCCTCTCTCTTTCCCCTAAAGCCCAATAAGGCCCATCTACTCCCCCGCTAATTCCTGTAACTCTCTGGTACTCCGAAAAATACCCGAATCACTCGGAACCTTTCCGATGTCCGAATATAGTCGTCCAATATATCGATCTTTACGTCTCGACCATTTCGAGACTCCTCGTAATGTCCTCGATTTCATCCAGGACTCCGAACTACCTTCGTTACATCAAAACACATAAACTCATAATACCGATCCTCACTGAACTTTAAGCGTGCGGACCCTACGCGTTCGAGAACTATGTAGACATGACCGAGACTCGTTTCCGGTCAATAACCAATAGCGGAACCTGGATGCTCATATTTGCTCCCACATATTCTACGAAGATCTTTATCGGTCAAACCGCATAACAACATACGTTGTTCCCTTTGTCATTGGTATGTTACTTGCCCGAGATTCGATCGTCGGTATCATCGTACCTAGTTCAATCTCGTTACCGGCAAGTCTCTTTACTCGTTCCGTAATGCATCATCCCACAACTAACTCATTAGTCACATTGCTTGCAAGGCCTATAGTGATGTGCATTGCCGAGAGGGCCCATAAATACCTCTCCGACAATTGGAGTGACAAATCCTAATCTCGAAATACACCAACTCAACAAGTACCTTTGGAGACACCTGTAGAGCACCTTTATAATCACCCAGTTACGTTGTGACATTTGGTAGCACACAAAGTGTTCCTACGGTAAATGGGAGTTGCATAATCTCATAGTCATAGGAACATGTATAAGTCATGAAGAAAGCAATAGCAACATACTAAACGATCAAGTGCTAAGCTAACAAAATGGGTCAAGTCAATCATATCATTCTCCTAATGATGTGATCCCGTTAATCAAATGACAACTCATGTCTATGGCTAGGAAACTTAACCATCTTTGATTCAATGAGCTAGTCAAGTAGAGGCATACTAGTGACATTTGTTTGTCTATGTATTCACACATGTATCAAGTTTCCGGTTAATACAATTCTAGCATGAATAATAAACATTTATCATGAAATAAGGAAATAAATAATAACTTTATTATTGCCACTGGGGCATATTTCCTTCACTTGTACGGGTCGTATGATCGGTTGGCCAAACATGGGCCAATAACAGGCCACATTATGGCCGTAAACGGGTTAGAGTTGGAATCGTCTATTCATGGGCCGACCATAATGGGTCGTCGTTAATCGGACGTATTTGATGACGCTATGAAAACGGCCCAATGTATTAACGGGCCACAGACGGGCCGACTATAACCTCGGGCTGAATTTAGCCCACAAGCAGAAAATGACAGTAACGGGCTGTAAGTAAACGAATGCTGGAAATGAGCCCAAGAATAAATGGGCTCTAAGAAGGCCGAAAGATTACATGGGCTGGTAACGGCCCAATGGAATGATGGGCTGTTAATGGGTATAAAGCGATACACTGTTCATTACGGGCCAGTTTCACCACAGGCCGTTAATGAGTATAAAGTGATACACTGTTCATTGCAGGCCAGTTTCACACGGGTCGTTAAGGGGCCAAGAGTTACAAAGGGCCTCATATGGGCCGAAAGATGCCATGGGCCATACATGGGCCAGAAGTGAAAACGGTCTGGAATCATATTGGATGGCCCAGATGATGCTACTGGGCCTAATTCGGATAGGGCGTAACGGGCCTTGGGTTAGCGGGTTGTAAATGGGCTATATGCGAACATGTTGTTAACATGCTTTCCATGGGTCGGCCCGCCACCTTTTGACCAAGTCAAACGGGCCGGCCTTTTCACAGGAATGGGCCTCCGTTGGGCCGTGCCACATGTCGACGTATCATAGGCGCCTTCTGTCCAATGAGTGGATGACATATGTCCCAGCGATGAGTCGACACGTGTTTCCTCCAGCCAATGATGATTTTACACGTGGAAAATCCCCATTGGTCTGGGCTGTTAACGGGTTATCGGATCCAAAACCCAACCTGATAGCTTAACGGCATTCCGTTATGGTGGATGCCATGTGTCGGTCACCCTTGAGGAAAGCACTTCTGTGATGCACGATTTATCGTCATGGAAGTGGACACTTCCGTGATGATAATTTTGGTAATGTCATGGAACACTTCTATGATAGCACAGGTATGACTATCTTGATTCTGTCATAAAATCGTCATGGATGTACATGCATGATAGAAAACGCGACCTACTGTGACAAACACGTATCATCACAGAAGTGTATTTTTTTGTAGTGATGTCACAATACTTATGGCTATTCTCTCTTATTTTACAAGGTTTACATGAAGAGGGAGAATGCCGGCAGCTGGGATTCAGGGCTGGAAAAGGAGCAAATATTAGAGACATATTCTGCACAGCTCCAAAAGTCCTGAAACTCCACGAAAGTCAAATATCCAGCGGAAGAAATACCTAAGGGGGGCCACCCACCACCCACAAGGGTGGGGCACGCCCTACCCCCCTGGGCGCGCCCCCTGACTCGTGGGCCACCTGGCAGCCCTTCAGTGCCCATCTTCTGCTATATGAGGTATCTTACCCTGGAAAAAATCATAAGCAAGCTCACAGGATGAAACTCCGCCGCCACGAGGCGGAACCTTGGCGGAACCAATCTAGGGCTCCGGCGGAGCTGTTCTAATGGGGAAACTTCCCTTCGAGAGGGGGAAATGATCACCATCATCATCACCAACGATCCTCTCACCGGGAGGGGGTCAATCTCCATCAACATCTTCACCAGCACCATCTCCTCTCAAACCCTAGTTCATCTCTTGTATCAAATATTTGTACCAAAACCTCAGATTGGTACATGTGGGTTGCTAGTAGTGTTGATTACTCCTTGTAGTTGATGCTAGCTGGTTTATTTGGTGGAAGATCATATGTTCAGATCCTTAATGCATATTAATAACCCTCTGATCATGAACATGAAAATGCTTTGTGAGTAGTTACGTTTGTTCCTGAGGACATGGGTGAAGTCTTGCTATTAGTAGTCATGTGAATTTGGTATTCGTTCAATATTTTGATGAGATGTATGTTGTCTCTCCTCTAGTGGTGTTATGTGAACGTCGACTACATGACACTTCACCATTATTTGGGCCTAGAGGAAGGCATTGGGAAGTAATAAGTAGATGATGGGTTGCTAGAGTGACAGAAGCTTAAACCCTAGTTTATGTGTTGCTTTGTAAGGGGCTGATTTGGATCCACTTGTTTCATGCTATGGTTAGGTTTACCTTACTACTTCTTTTGTAGTTGCGGATGCTTGCAATAGGGGTTAATCATAAGTGGGAATCTTATCCAATAAAGGGCAGTACCCAAGCACCGGTCCACCCACATATCAAATTATCAAAGTAACGAACGCAAATCATATGAGTGTGATGAAAACTAGCTTGACGATAATTCCCATGTGTCCTCGAGAGCGCTTTTCTCATTATAAGAACTTGTCCAGGCTTGTCCTTTGCTACAAAAAGGATTGGGCCACCTTGCTGCACCTTATTTACTTTCATTGCTTGCTACCCGTTACAAATTATCTTATCACAAGACTATCTGTTACCTACAATTTCATGCAGAGAATACCTTACTGAAAACCGCTTGTCATTTCCTTATGCTCCTCGTTGGGTTCGACACTCTTACTTATCAAAAGGATTATGATAGATCCCCTACACTTGTGGGTCATCAAGACTCTTTTCTGGCGCTGTTGCCGGGGAGTTAAGCGCCTTTAGTGAGTGGAACTTGGTAAGGAAATATTTATATAGTGTGCTGAAATTTATTGTCACTTGTTACTATGGAAACTAATGAGGGCTTGTTCGGGGTATCTTCACCCTGACCAGTAGAGCGAATAGCTGCTCCTTAACCTACTGAACCTACTGAAAATGTTTGCTTTGAAATTCCTTCGGGTATGGTAGAGAAACTGCTAGCTAATCCCTTTGCGGGAGATGGAACGTTGCATCCCGATTTACACCTTATCTATGTGGATGAAGTTTGTGGATTATTTAAGCTTGCAGGTATGCCCGATGATGTTATTAAGTAGAATGTCTTCCCTTTATCTTTGAAGGTAGACGCATTGACATGGTATAGGCTATGCAATGATATGGGATCCTGGGATTATAAATGATTGAAATTGGAATTTCACCAGAAGTTCTATCCTATGCATCTTGTTCATCGTGATCGTAATTATATATATATATAATTTTTGGCCTCGCGAAGGAGAAAGCATTGCTCAAGCTTGGGGGAGGCTTAAGTCAATGTTATATTCATGCCCCAATCATGAGCTCTCGAGAGAAATGATTATTCAAAACTTTTATGCTCGGCTTTCTCTCAACAATCGCACCATGCTTGATACTTCTTGTGCTGGGTCTTTTATGATGAAGACCATTGAATTCAAATGGGATTTATTGGAAATAATTAAATGTAACTCTAAAGATTGGGATTCCGACGATGGTAAGGAGTCAGGTATGACACCTAAGTTTGATTGTGTTAAATCTTTTATGGATACCGATGCTTTTCGTGGATTTAGCACTAAATATGGACTTGACTCTGAGATAGTAGCTTCTTTATGTGAACCTTTTGCTACTCATGTTGATCTCCCTAAGGAGAAGTGGTTTAAATATAATCCTCCCATTGAATTAAAAGTAGTTGCACCTGTTACAGTTGAAGAAAAGACTATCACTTATAATGATCATATTATTCCTACTACTTATATTGAGAAACCACCTTTCCCTGTTAGGATAAAGGATCATGCTAAAGCTTCAACTATGGTTCATAAGAGTAATACTAGAACATATACACCTCCTGAGCAAATTAAAGTTGAACCTAGTATTGCTATGGTTAAAGATCTCTTGGCTGACAATATTGATAGGCATGTTATTTACTTCTGTGATGAAGTTGCTAGAATTGCTAGACCTGATACTAAGAATAAACATAGACCTATTGTAGGCATGCCTATTATTTTTGTTAAAATAGGAGATCATTGTTGTCATGGCTTATGTGATATGGGTGCTAGTGCTAGTGCAATACCTCATTCCTTATACAAAGAAATTATGCATGATATTGCACCTGCTGAGATAGAAGAAATTGATGTTACAATTAAGCTTGCCAATAGAGATATTATTTCACCAGTTGGGATTGTTAGAGATGTTGAAGTCTTGTGTGGGAAAGTTAAATATCCTGTTAATTTTCTTGTTCTTGGTTCCTCACAAGATAGCTTTTGTCCCATCATATTTGGTAGACCCTTCTTGAACACTGTTAATGCCTAGTAAGGATATAACTCATTGCGAAAAGGATGTTGTTACAGTTGATTTAGGAGATATGTCTCATGAGTTTAATTTTGCTAAATTTCATAGACAACCCCATGATAAAGAATTGCCTAGTAAGGATGAAATTATTGGTCTTGCTTCTACTGTCGTGCCTCCTACTGATCCGTTAGAACAATATTTGCTAGACCATGAAAATGATATGTTTATGAATGAAAGAAGGGAGATAGATGAAGTATTCTTTAAACAGGGACCTATTTTGAAACACAACTTGCCTGTTGAAATCCTAGGGGATCCTCCTCCACCCAAGGGTGATCCCGTATTTGAGCTTAAACCATTACCTGATACTCTTAAATATGCTTATCTTGATGAAAAGAAGATATATCCTATTATTATTAGTGCTAACCTTTCAGAGCAGGAAGAGGAAAGATTATTGAAAAATCTAAAGAAGCACCGCGTTGCCATTGGATATACTCTCGATGATCTTAAGGGCATTAGTCCCACTCTATGCCAACACAAAATAAAATTGGAAGAAGGCGCCAAACCAGTTATTGATCATCAACAACGGTTAAATCCTAAGATGAAAGAACTGGTAAGAAAGGAAATACTAAAGCTCCTTGAGGCAGGTATAATTTATCCCGTTGCTGATAGTCAGTGGGTAAGTCCTGTCCATTGTGTTCCTAAGAAGGGAGGTATTACTATTGTTCCTAATGATAAAGATGAATTGACCCTACAAAGAATTATTACAGGTTATAGGATGGTAATTGATATCCGCAAATTAAATAAAGCTACTAAAAAAGATCATTACCCTTTACCTTTTATTGATCAAATCCTAGAAAGACTATCCAAACATACTTAGTTCTGCTTTCTAGATGGTTACTCTAGTTTCTCCCAAATACCTGTGTCAGCTGAGGATCAAGAAAAGTCCACTTTTACTTGCCCTTTCGGTACCTTTGCTTATAGACATATGCCTTTTGGTTTATGTAATGCAACTGCTACTTTTCAAAGATGCATGGTGGCTATATTCTCTGACTTTTGTGAAAGGATTTGTGAGGTATTCATGGATGATTTCTCCGTTTATGGATCCTCTTTTGATGATTTCTTGAGCAACCTTGATCGAGTTTTGCAGAGATGTGAAGATACTAGTCTCGTCTTGAATTAGGAGAAGTGCCACTTTATGGTTAATGAAGGTATTGTCTTGGGGCATAAAATTTCTGAAAGAGGTATTGAAGTTGATAAAGCTAAGATTGATGCTATTGAAAAGATGTCGTGTCCCAAGGACATTAAAGGTATAAGAAGTTTACTTGGTCATGCCGGTTTTTATAGGAGGTTCATTAAGGACTTTTCTAAAATTTCTAGGCCTTTGACTAATCTATTGCAAAAAGATATTCCTTTTGTCTTTGATGATGATTGTGTAGAAGCATTTGAAATACTTAAGAAAGCTTTGATTTCTACACCTATTGTTCAGCCACCTGATTGGAATTTACCCTTTGAAATTATGTGTGATGCTAGTGATTATGTTGTAGGTGCTCTTCTAGGGAAAAGAGTTGATAAGAAACTAAATGTTATTCAATATGCTAGTAAAACTCTAGACAGTGCTTAGAGAAATTATGCTACTACCGAAAAAGAATTCTTAGCAGTTGTATTTGCTTGTGATAAGTTCAGACCTTATATTGTTGATTCTAAAGTAACTATTCACACTGATCATGCTGCTATTAAATATCTTATGGAAAAGAAAGATGCTAAACCTAGACTTATTAGATGGGTTCTCTTGCTACAAGAATTTGATTTGCATATTATTGATAGAAAGGGAGCTGAGAACCCTGTTGCAGACAACTTGTCTAGGTTAGAGAATGTTCTTGATGACCCACTACCTATTAATAATAGCTTTCTCATGAACAATTAGCTGTCATAAATGCTTCTCGTACTGCGCCATGGTATGCTGATTATGCTAATTACATTGTTGCTAAATTCAGACCACCTAGTTTCACATGCCAGCAAAAGAAAAAGTTCTTCTATGATTTAAGGCATTACTTCTGGGATGACCCACACCTTTATAAAGGAGTAGATGGTGTTATTAGATGTTGTGTACCTAAGCATGAACAGGAACAGATCCTATGCAAGTGTCACTCTGAAGCATATGGAGGACACCACGCTGGAGATAGAACTACACATAAAGTATTGCAATCCGGTTTTTATTGGCCTACTCTCTTCAAAGATGCCCGTAAGTTTGTCTTGTCTTGTGATGAATGTCAAAGAATTGGTAATATTAGTAGACGTCAAGAAATGCCTATGAATTATTCTCTTGTTATTAAACCATTTGATGTTTGGGGCTTTGATTATATGGGACCGTTTCCTGCCTCTAATGCATATACACATATTTTAGTTGATGTTGATTATGTTACTAAGTGGGTAGAAGCTATTCCAACTAGTAGTGCTGATCATAACACTTCTATTAAGATGCTTAAAGAAGTTATTTTTCCGAGGTTTGGAGTCCCTAGATACTTAATGAATGATGGTGGTTCACATTTTATTCATGGTGCTTTTCGTAAAATGCTTGCTAAGTATGATGTTAATCATAGAATTGCATCTCCATATCACCCACAGTCTAGTGGTCAAGTAGA
This sequence comes from Triticum dicoccoides, assembly GCF_002162155.2. Taxonomy (NCBI): domain Eukaryota; kingdom Viridiplantae; phylum Streptophyta; class Magnoliopsida; order Poales; family Poaceae; genus Triticum; species Triticum dicoccoides. The sequence goes on from NC_041387.1 coordinate 17,331,119, forward strand.
ATTGAGTAACAGAGAACTCAAATTAATTTTGCAAAAGACTGTTATTAGATCTAGAAAGAATTGGTCCAAGAAACTTGATGATGCATTATGGGCTTATAGAACTGCATATAAAAATCCTATGGGTATGCCTACATATAAAATGGTTTATGGGAAAGCATGCCACTTACCTCTCGAACTTGAACATAAGGCATATTGGGCCATTAAAGAGCTCAACTATGATTTCAAACTTGCCGGTGAGAAGAGGTTATTTGACATTAGCTCACTTGATGAATGGAGAACCCAAGCCTATGAGAATGCCAAGCTATTTAAAGAAAAAGTTAAAAGATGGCATGACAAAAGGATACAAAAGCGTGAGTTTAACATAGGTGATTATGTTTTACTTTTCAACTCTCGTTTAAGATTTTTTGCAGGAAAACTTCTCTCTAAATGGGAAGGCCCTTACGTTATCGAGGAGGTCTATCGTTCCGGCGCCATAAAATCAACAACTTCGAAGGTACAAATCCGAAGGTGGTGAATGGTCAAAGAATCAAACATTATATCTCAGGTAATCATATAAATGTTGAAACTAATGTTATTGAAACCGTAACCCCGGAGGAATACATAAGGGACACTTTCCAGAATGTTTCAGACTCTGAAAAGGAATAGGTATGTGGTACGGTAAGTAAACCGACTCCAAAACAATTCTAATAGCAATTTTTATCCATTTTGGAATCTTTAAGAAAATAGGAAAATAAGAAGTAGTCCGGGAAGGACACGAGTCGTCCACGAGGGTGTAGGGCGCGCCCTGCCCACCTGGGCGCGCCCCCTGCCTCGTGGGCACCTCGTGTGCTCTCTGGACTCTGTTTTCTTGCACGATACTTCTTTCGGTCGGTAAAAATTCATTATATAATCTCCGAAGGTTTTGACCACCGTATCACGCAAATATCCTTTGTTTTTGTTTCGAGCTGTTCTGCCGCAGATTTAGAGCAAGATGTCTTCTCAAGAGTCAGTCGGGGAGAGTCGAGTGTCTCACCCGACGCCAGGTCCATGAGCAAACAATGATGCTTATCACTTTGGGCCATCAATGGGGGATGAGATGGAGGCCGACTTAAAAAGGATAGGTGCCATGGAGGAGGATCAAGAAGTTACCTCTTGCTTCCAAGCCGGATTCACGATGGGGGAACTACAGAGCTCAGCCATTCCAAACTCGGTCATCCCTTCCAATGTTAAATTTCTTTCTTATGAAAATATGAAAAAGAGTGTCACTTGTTCTCTAGCAGCTTTGCAACATCCTTGGGTGAAAGGAACTTTAGCCGTCACGGGCAAGCTCCGCAAGGAAAATATGGACCTCAAGCAACAAGTCAATAAGCTCGAGGAGGAGATCACATCACCAACACTTAAGAAGGAGATATAATCACTTGGGGATGGGCACTCCCCTTGGCAGCTGCCAAGCTTGGGGGAGGTGCCCTGGTATCGTATCACCATCACACTCCTATCTTTACTGTTTTCCTTAGTTCGATCCTTTTGGTAATATCTTGATCTAGTAGAATAAAGTTTTGGTATGAATTAGTTTGAGTTTTGCTTTGTGATCCCTCTGTGTAATCGAGTTCGTGAGCTATATATAATAAAGATTAGTGTTGAGTCAAGGGCTTTGCTATCTTGCTATGATCTTGAGAAAATAGAAAGAATAAAAAGAAATAAAAGAGATCATATTGATCTTATGGATAGTAATGACTTCACATATAGAGAGTATGATGATTAAAAGTTGTTGAGAGTTGGCAAACGTAGTCTTGGTCATCGTTGCAATTAATAGGAAGTAATAAAGAAAGAGAGTTTCTCCCATATAAATACACTATATTGGACATCTTTTATGATTGTGAGCACTCATTAAAGTATGACATGCTAAAGAGTTGATGTTGGACAAGGAAGACAACATAATGGGTTATGTTTTCCCATATCTCAGTTAAAGTATATTGTCATGGATTGTCCAACATGTTGAGCTTGCCTTTCCCCCTCATGCTAGCCAAATTCCTTGCACCAAGTAGAGATACTACTTGTGCTTCCAAATATCCTTAAACCCAGTTTTGCCATGAGAGTCCACCATACCTACCTATGGATTGAGTAAGATCCTTCAAGTAAGTTGTCATGTTGCATGCAATAAAAATTGCTCTCTAAATATGTATGACTTATTAGTGCGGAGAAAGTAAGCTTTATACGATCATGTGTTATGGAAGTAATAAAGCGACAGACTGCATAATAAAGGTTCATATCACAAGTGGCAATATAAAGTGACGTTCTTTTGCATTAAGATTTCGTGCATCCAACCCAAAAAGCACATGACAACCTCTGCTTCCCTTTGCGAAGGGCCTATCTTTTACTTTATGTCTTATACCTTCTTCAAGTGTCAAGGTGATCTTCACCTTCACCTTTCCCTTTTTCATTTTATCCTTTGGCAAGCACCTCGTGTTGGAAAGATCCTGATATATATATATCCACTTGGATGTAAGTTAGCATGAACTATTGTTGTTGACATTACCCTTGAGGTAAAAGGTTGGGATGCAACACAATAAGCCCCTATCTTTCTCTTTGTCCGATTAAAACTCCATAACCATAAGTATTGCGTGAGTGTTAGCAATTGTGAAAGACTAAATGATAGTTGAGTATGTGGACTTGCTGAAAAGCTCTATTATTGAATCTTTCTGATGTCATGATAATTGCAATTGCTTCAATGACTGAGATTATAGTTTGTTAGTTCTCAATGAAGTTTCTGAATCATACTAGACCTTGTGAATAGATTGTTACTTGAGCATAAGAAATCATATGACAATATATATATATATATATATATATATATATATATATATATGTTGTTGTTATAAGAATGATCATGATGCCCTCATGTCCGTATTTTATTTTTATCGACACTTCTATCTCTAAACATGTGGACATATTTTTCGATATCGGCTTTCGCTTGAGGATAAGCGAGGTCTAAGCTTGGGGGAGTTGATACGTCCATTTTGCATCATGCTTTTATATCGATATTTATTGCATTATAGACTGTTATTACACGTTATGTCACAATACTTATGGCTATTCTCTCTTATTTTACAAGGTTTACATGAAGAGGGAGAATGCCGGCAGCTGGGATTCTGGGCTAGAAAAGGAGCAAATACTGGAGACCTATTCTACACAGCTCAAAAAGTCCTGAAACTCCACAAAAGTCATTTTGGGAATTAATAAAAAATATCCAGCGGAAGAAATACATGAGAGGGGCCACCCACCACCCACGAGGGTGGGGGGCGCACCCTACCCCCTGGGCGCGCCCCCCTACCTTGTGGGCCACCTGGCAGCCCTCCGGTGCCCATCTTCTGCTATATGAGGTCTCTTACCCTGGAAAAAATCATAAGCAAGCTCATGGGACGAACCTTGGCGGAACCAATCTAGGGCTCCGACGGAGCTGTTCTGCCGGGGAAACTTCCCTCCCGGAGGGGGAAATCATCACCATCATCATCACCAACGATCCTCTCATCAGGAGGGGATCAATATCCATCAACATCTTCACCAGCACCATCTCCTCTCAAACCCTAGTTCATCTCTTGTATCAAATCTTTGTACCAAAACCTCAGATTGGTACATGTGGGTTGCTAGTAGTGTTGATTACTCCTTGTAGTTGATGCTAGTTGGTTTATTTGGTGGAAGATCATATGTTTAGATCCTTAATGCATATTAATACCCCTCTGATCATGAACATGAATATGCTTTGTGAGTAGTTACGTTTGTTCCTGAGGACATGGGTGAAGTCTTGCTATTAGTAGTCATGTGAATTTGGTATTCGTTCGATATTTTGATGAGATGTATGTTGTCTCTCCTTTAGTGGTGTTGTGTGAACGTCGACTACATGACACTTCACCATTATTTGGGCCTAGAGGAAGGCATTGGGAAGTAATAAGTAGATGATGGGTTGCTAGAGTGACAGAAGCTTAAACCCTAGTTTATGTGTTGCTTCGTAAGGGGCTGATTTGGATCCACTTGTTTCATGCTATGGTTAGGTTTACCTTAATACTTCTTTTGTAGTTGCGGATGCTTGCAATAGGGGTTAATCATAAGTGGGATGCTTGTCTAAGAAAGGGCAGTACCCAAGCACCGGTCCACCGACATGTCAAATTATCAAAGTAACGAACGCGAATCATATGAGTGATGAAAACTAGCTTGACGATAATTCCCATGTGTCCTCGGGAGCGCTTTTCTCATTATAAGAACTTGTCCAGGCTTGTCCTTTGCTACAAAAAGGATTGGGCCACCTTGATGCACCTTATTTACTTTCATTGCTTGCTACCCGTTACAAATTATCTTATCACAAAACTACTTGTTACCTACAATTTCAGTGCTTGCAGAGAATACCTTACTAAAAACCGCTTGTCATTTCCTTCTACTCCTCGTTGGGTTCGACACTCTTACTTATCGAAAGGACTACAATAGATCCCCTACACTTGTGGGTCATCACCATGCAACGGATGCACTAGAGCTATAAGTGTATGAAAGCTTAACAAAAGAAACTAAGTGGGTGTGCATCCAACTTGCTTGCTCACGAAGACCTATGGCATTTTGAGGAAGCCCATCATTGGAATATACAAGCCAAGTTCTATAATGAAAAATTCCCACTAGTATATGAAAGTGACAACATAGGATACTCTCTATCATGAAGATCATAGTGCTACTTTGAAGCACAAGTGTGGGAAAGGATAGTAACATTGTCCCTTCTCTCTTTTTCTCTCATTTTTTTATTTTGGTGGGCTTCTTTGGCCTCTTTTTTTTATTTGGGATTCTTTGGCCTCTTTTATTTTTCATAAAGTCCGAAGTCTCATCCCGACTTGTGGGGGAATCATAGTCTCCATCATCCTTTCCTCACTTGGGACAATGCTCTAATAATGAAGATCATCACACTTTTATTTACTTACAACTCAAGAATTACAACTCAATACTTAGAACAAAATATGACTCTATGTGGATGCCTCCGGTGGTGTACCGAGATATGCAATGAATCAAGAGTGACATGTATGAAATAATTATAAAGGTGGCTTTGCCACAAATATGATGTCAACTACATGATCATACAAAAGCAATATGACAATGATGGAGCATGTCATAATAAACGAAACAGTGGAAAGTTGCATGGAAATATATCTCAGAATGGCTATGGAAATGACATAATAGGTAGGTATGGTGGCTGTTTTGAGGAAGGTATATGGTGGGTGTATGATACCGGTGAAGGGTGTGTGGTATTAGAGAGGCTAGCAATGGTGGAAGGGTGAGAGTGCGTATAATCCATGGACTCAACATTAGTCATAAAGAACTCACATACTTATTGCAAAAATCTATTAGTTATCGAAATGAAGTACTAAGCGCATGCTCCTAGGGGGGTAGATTGGTAGGAAAAGACCATCGCTCGTCCCCGACCGCCACTCATAAGGAAGACAATCAATAAATAAATCATGCTTCGACTTCATCACATAACGGTTCACCATACGTGCATGCTACGAGAATCACAAACTTTAGAACAAGTATTTCCCAAATTCACAACTACTCAACTAGTATGACTCTAATATTACCACCCTCATATCTCAAAACAATCATCAAGTATCAAACTTCTCATAGTATTCAATGCACTTTATATGATAGTTTTTATTATACCTATCTTGGATGCCCATCATATTAGGACCAATTTTATAACCAAAGCAAATACCATGCTATTCTAGAAGACTCTCAAAATAATATAAGTGAAGCATGAGAGATCAAATAAAACCACCACCGTGCTCTAAAAAGGTATAAGTGAAGCACTAGAGCAAAAGACAAACTACTCCAAAAGATATAAGTGAAGATCAATGAGTAGTCAAATAATTATGCAACTATGTGAAGACTCTCTAACATTTAAGAATTTCAGATCTTGGTATTCTATTCAAACAGCGAGCAAAACAAAACAAAATGACATTTCAAGGATAGCACACATCATGTGAATAAGCAAAAACTTAGGTTCAACCGATACTAACCGATAATTGTTGAAGAAGAAAGGTGGGATGCCTACCGGGGCATCCCCAAGCTTGGATGCTTGAGACTTCTTGAAATATTATCTTGGGGTTCCTTGGGCATCCCCAAGCTTGAGCTTTTGTGTCTCCTTAATTCCTTTTATATCTCGGTTTCCTAAATCTCGAAAGCTTCATCCACTCCAAACTCAACAACAACTCATGAGATAAGTTAGTATAAACCAATGCAAAAACCTTATCATTTTCTACTATAACAAATCACAAAAATTATTATTCAACATTGCATACTAAATGTCTCTGCATATTTAATACTCCTATCCTCAAATAGAATCATTAAACAAGCAAACATATGCAAACAATGCAAACATAACAGCAATCTGCCAAAACAGTATAGTCTGTAAAGAATGCAAGATTCATCATACTTCCCTAACTCCAAAAATTATGAGAAAAATACTAAACTGTAGAAGATTTATCAGATCTCAATATGCAAAAAGTTTCAATATTATATCATTCCCTGACTTTTCTAGGGAATTTTTGCAACAGCGGTAAACTTTCTGTTTTCAAACAGCAACATGTATACATGCAAAATAAGCATGGTAAAGGCTATTCTTGACATTTTTATTGAAAATATAGATGCAAATCATTATTCTAAATAACAGCAAGCAAATACTAACAAAAGAAAATGACGCTCCAAGCAAAACACATATCATGTGGTGAATAAAAATATAGTTCCAAGTAAAGTTACCGATGAACGAAGACGAAAGAGGGGATGCCTTCCGGGGCATCCCCAAGCTTAGGCTCTTGGTTGTACTTGAATATTACCTTGGGGTGCCTTGGGAATCCCCAAGCTTAGGCTCTTGCCACTCCATATTCCATAGTCCATCGAATCTTTACCCAAATCTTGAAAACTTCACAACACAAAACTCAACACAAAACTCGTGAGCTCCGTTAGTATAAGAGAATAAATCACCACTTAGGTACTGTTGTGAACTCATTCTAAATTCATATTGGTGTAATATATACTGTATTCCAACTTCTCTATGGTTCATACCCTCCGATACTACTCATAGATTCATCAAAATAAGCAAACAACACAATGAAAACAGAATCTGTCAAAAACAGAACAGTCTGTAGTAATCTGTATCATTCGAATACTTCTGTAACTCCAAAAATTCTAAAATAAATTTGTGGACCTGAGGAATTTGTCTACTAATAATCTGCAAAAAGAATCAACCTAAAATCACTCTCCAGTAAAAAAAAGGCAGCTAATCTTGTGAGCGCAAAAGTTTCTGTTTTTTTACAACAAGATCGCATAGACTTCACCCAAGTCTTCCCAAAGGTTCTACTTGACACAAACACTAATTAAGACATAAAACCACATCTAACCAGAGGCTAGATGAATTATTTATTACTAAACATGAACAAAAAGCAAGGAACAAAAGTAAAATTGGGTTGCCTCCCAACAAGCGCTAACGTTTAACGCCCCTAGCTAGGCATGATAATTTCAATGATGCTCACATAAAAGATAAGAATTGAAACATAAAGAGAGCATCATGAAGAATATGATTAGAACATTTAAGTCTAACCCACTTCCTATGCATAGGTATTTTGTGAGCAAACAACTTATGGGAACAATAATCAACTAGCATAGGGAGGCAAAACAAGCATAGCTTCAAGATTTTCAACACATAGAGAGGAAACTTGATATTATTGCAATTCCTACAAGCATATATTCCTCCTTCATAATAATTTTCAGTAGCATAATGAATGAATTCAACAATATAACCATTACATAAAGCATTCTTTTCATGATCTACAAGCATAGAATTTTTATTACTCTCCTCATAAGCAAATTTCTTCTCATGAATAATAGTGGAAGCAGACTCAACAAAATAACTATCATGTGAGGCATAATCCAATTGAAAATTAAAATCATGATGACAAGTTTCATGGTTATCTTTATTCTTTATAGCATATGTGCCATCACAATAATCATCATAAATAGGAGGCATGCTTTCATCATAATATATTTTCTCATCAAAACTAGGGGACTAAAAATATCATCTTGATAAAACATAGCATCCCCAAGCTTGTGGCTTTGCATATCATTAGCATCATGGATATTCAAAGAATTCATACTAACAAGATTGTAATCATGCTCATCATTCAAAGATTTAGTGCCAAACATTTTTAATGCATTCTTCCTCTAGCAATTGAGCACAATTATCGGAATCCTTATTTTCATGGAAGACATTAAAAAGATGAAGCATATGATGCACCCTCAATTCCATTTTTTGTATTTTTTATAGACTAAACTAGTGATAAAACAAGAAACAAAAAGATACGATTGCAAGATCTAAATATATACCTTCAAGCACTCACCTCCCCGGCAACGGTGCCAGAAAATAGCTTGATGTCTGCTACGCAACCTTCTTCTTATAGACGTTGTTGGGCCTCCAAGTGCAGAGGTTTGTAGGACAGTAGCAAATTTCCCTCAAGTGGTTGACCTAAGGTTTATCAATCTGTGGGAGGCGTAGGATGAAGATGGTTTCTCTCAATCAACCCTGCAACCAAATAACAAAGAGTCTCTTGTGTCCCCAACACACCCAATACAATGGTAAATTGTATAGGTGCACTAGTTCGGCGAAGAGATGGTGATACAAGTGCAATATGGATGGTAGATATAGGTTTTTTTAATCTGAAAATATAAAAACAGCAAGGTAGCAAGTGGTAGAAGTGAGCGTAAACGGTATTGCAATGCTAGGAAACAAGGCCTAAGGTTCATACTTTCACTAATGTAAGTTCTCTGAACAATAATTACATAACTGGATCATATAACTATCCCTCAACATGCAACAAAGAGTCACTCCAAAGTCACTAATAGCGGAGAACAAACGAAGAGATTATTGTAGGGTACGAAACCACCTCAAAGTTATCCTTTCTGATTGATCTATTCAAGAGTCCGTAGTAAAATAACATGAAGCTATTCTTTCCGTTCGATCTATCATAGAGTTTGTACTAGAATAACACCTTAAGACACAAATCAACCAAAACCCTAATGTCACCTAGATACTCCAATATCACCTCAAGTATCTGTGGGCATGATTATACGATATGTATCACACAATCTTAGATTCATCTATTCAACCAACACAAAGTACTTCAAAGAGTGCCCCAAAGTTTCTACCGAAGAGTCAAGACGAAAACGTGTGCCAACCCATATGCATAAGTTCACAAGGTCACTGAACCCGCAAGTTGATCACCAAAACATACATCAAGTAGGTCGCGTGAATATCCCATTGTCACCACAGATAAGCACACGTAAGACATACATCCTTAAAGACTCAATCCGATAAGATAACTTCAAAGGGAAAACTCAATCCATTACAAGAGAGTAGAGGGGGAGAAACATCATAAGATCCAACTATAATAGCAAAGCTCGCGATACATCAAGATCGTGCCAAATCAAGAACACGAGAGAGAGAGAGAGAGAGAGAGAGAGAGAGAGAGAGAGAGAGAGATCAAACCCATAGCTACTGGTACATACCCTCAGCCCCGAGGGTGAACTACTCCCTCCTCGTCATGGAGAGCGTCGGGGTGATGAACATGGCCACCGGTGAGGGATCCCCCCTCCGGTAGGGTGCCGGAACAGGGTCCTGATTGGTTTTTGGTGGCTACAGAGGCTTGCGGCAGCGTAACTCCCGATTGTGCTTCTGGATGTTTTCGGGGTATATGGATATATACATATATAGGCGAAAGAAGTCGGTCAGGGAGCCACATGGGGCCCACGAGGGTGGGGGCACGCCCAGGGGGTAGGGTGCGCCCTGGACCCTCGTGGCTTCCTCGAAGCTTCCCTGACGTCTACTCCAAGTCTCCTGGATTGCGTTTGTTCCAAAAATAACTCTCCCGAAGGTTTCATTCCGTTTGGACTCCGTTTGATATTCCATTTCTTTGAAACACTAAAATAGGCAAGAAAACAACAATTTGGGCCGATCCTCCGGTTAGTAGGTTAGTCCCAAAAATGATATAAAAGTGTTTAGTAAAATCCCATAAACATCCAAAACAGGTAATATAATAGCATGGAAAAATCAAAAATTATAGATACGTTGGAGACGTATCAGGGGAGAGGCCAGGAGGCACCGCAAGTAGAACCGAATCCTACTTGGGCTACTCCCAAGCCGCGCCCCTCCCTACCATATATATCAGAGGGGAAGGAAAGAGGGGGAAGGGGGAAGGAAGGCGAAAGTACCATTCTACACCCAGGAGCAAATGCTCCTGGTGTGAACAGTAAAATCAAAAAAATAGAAAAAAAATTCAAAAAATTCTGAATTTTTTTTTGTGACATACTTTCACAAGTGTTTCTTGTGCCTGAAAATTTTCATCACGAAATCACATTCGTGGAAGTCGTGCCGAAAAAACAAAATCAGAGCTCCAAAATGCTTTTGTAAGTGACATTTTCAGAGCATCGATTTTGTTTTTTACCACACCTTCCACCAATGTGATTTCGCGATGAAATTTTACATGCACAACAAACATTTATATAAGTACACCACAAAAAAATTCAGAATTTTTTGACATTTTTTTGAATTTTTTTATTTTACTGTTCACACCAGGAGCATTTGCTCCTGGGTGTAGAAACTCCACGTCCGAATGAAGGGGGAATCCTATTCCCTTTCTTTCCTTTCCTCCTTCCCCTTTCCTTCTCCACCTTGGTCAGCCCATATGGGGTGCGCACCAGCCCCTTGTGGCTGGTGTGTTTACCCTCTTGGCCCATAAGGCCCATATCTTTTGTCGTGGGTGCCCGAAACCCCTTCTGGTGATCCGATATGTACCCGGTACCCTCTGAAACACTTCCGGTGTCCGAATATCATCGTTCTACATATCAATATTTACCGCTCGACCATCTCAAGACTCCTCGTCATGTCTATGATCACATCCGAGACTCCGAACAACATTCGGTCACCAAATCATATAACTCATATAACACTATATCGTCAACGAAAGTTAAGCGTGCGGACCCTACGGGTTTGAGAACTATGTAGACATGACCGAGACACCTCTCTGGTCAATAACCAATAGTGGAACATGGATGCTCATATTGGATCCTACATATTCTATGAAGATATTTATCGGTCGAACCGTTATGACAACATATGTAATTCCGTTTGTCTATCGGTATGTTACTTGCCCGAGATTCGATCGTCGGTATCTTCATACCTAGTTCAATCTTGTTACTGTCAAGTCTCTTTACTCGTTCTGTAAGACATCTCCTGCAACTAACTCATTAGTCACTTTGCTTGCAAGGCTTCTTATGATGTGTATTACCGAGAGGCCCCGGAGATACCTCTCTGATACTTGGAGTGACAAATCCTAATCTCGATCTATGCCAACTCAACAAACACCTTTAGAGATACCTATAGAGCATCTTTATGATCACCTAGTTACGTTGTGACGTTTGATAGCACACAGGGTATTCCTATGGTATCCGGGAGTTGCATAACCTCATAGTCGAAGGAATAAGTATTTGACATGAAGAAAGCAATAGCAATAAACTGAACGATCATTATGCTAAGCTAACGGGTGGGTCTTGTCCATCACATCATTCTCCTAATGATGTGATCCAGTTATCAAATTACAACACACGTCCATGGTTAGGAAACCTTAACCATCTTTGATCAACGAGCTAGTCAAGTAGAGGCTCATCAGGGACACAATGTTTGTCTATGTATTCACACGTGTATTTAGGTTTCCGATCAATACAATTCTAGCATGAATAATAAACATTTATCATGAATAAGGAAATATAAAATAACAACTTTATTATTGCCTCTAGGGCATATTTCCTTCACCCACACACAATGGGCCAAGAAAGTACCGGAGGGGGCTCCAACGGGAGCACAACCCACCAGAGCGCGCTTGGGGGCCCAGGCGCGCCCTGGTGGGTTGTGCTCCCCTCGGAGCCCCCCCGGTACTTTATTGGCCCATCGTGTGTCTTATGGTCCAGAAAAAATCACCAATTTCTTTTGCTGCGTTTGGACTCTATTTGGTATTGGTTTCCTGTGAAGTAAAAAACAAGCAAAAACAGCAACTGACACTGGGCACTATGTCAATAGGTTAGTCCCAAAAATGATATAAAGTTGCTATAAAATGATTATAAAACATCTAAGAATGATAATATAACAACATGGAACAATAAAAAATTATAGATATGTTGGAGAAGTATCAGCATCTCCAAGCTTAATTCCTGCTTGTCCTCGAGTAGGTAAATGATAAAAATAGACTTTTTGATGTGGAATGCTACCTAACATGTTCATCACATAGTCTTTTCTTTGTACCATGGACATTTGGACTTTTATATGATTCAAAGCAATAGTCTAGTTTTGACATGAAAATTTCAATACTCAAGCATATCAACAAATTCGGAGAATCCACACAAGTGGTCCTCTGCATTTTGTTCCTTTGGAGCAGAGCTGGCCAGCCCAGCACGGCACGGCCCATCGGGGCACGATTAGTAAGCGGGCCGTGTCGTGCCGCCTAGAAACCCAGGCACAACCGCTTAGTTAATCGGGTCGACTGGGCTGTATTTCAGTTATTTTTCCCTGGTTGAGATGTTTTATATAGCCCAGAAATATAAAAAAATTGGGAAAATTATTTTTTTTGAGCAAGGGAAAATAAATAAAGCTAATTGTGCCGTGACGTGCCGGCCCATGTGCCCAGCCTCCAGGCCCAGGCATGCGTGCTAACGGGCTGGCCCAGCTGGCACGGCCCATTTGGCCAGCTTTGCTTTGGAGCGGCTTCAATATTCGGCGGCGCTTCTTCTGCTTCCCAAAACCCCCAAGCTCTCGTCTAAAAAAAAAAGGAAAACCCCCAGCTCTCGACTCTCCGTGCCCACGGTGGTTCGAGGCGGCGGCGATGCGGCAGAGATCGTCGCCGGCGGCGATGGACACCCCGGACTTCAGAGTCAAGCTCGGCTTCGAGAGATCCCTCCGACGCGACCGCCCGTACGGCGGGTACCCGCGCCTCCCGAGCGAGGACTCGCCGCAGATGGCCTTCTTCGACGCGGCCTTCGACGGCGACCTTCCCCGCCTCAGGGGTGAGCGACCTCCCCGTGCGCCCAATCTTCCCGTCAAGCGCCTGGCCGCGCTGCCCCCTCCCTCCCTCCAATGCGGCCTCGCATCTGCTAGGGTTTTGGAGGGGGGAGAATGGGCGGGGCGGCCTGCGCGTGCATCTGCCCCTGTGGCGCTGCCGTCCATGTTTCTGACCTCAAATTTCTCTGTTTTGTTGAAGAGCTGGCGAGCGGCAGGGACGCGGAGGGGATGGCCTGGCTTGCCGACGTGTGTCTCGTGGGCGGGGGGCCGCTTCAGACGGCGGCACGCATGGGGAAACTGGATGCCGTCAGGTGCATGGTGGAGGAGCTGGGCTTCGATGTCAATGCGGGCAGCCAATCTGGTATGCGCGCGCTTTCTCTGCGCTGACCGATTCTGTTCATGTTGCGGTCATGCTCAATTTCGCAGTTTTTGCTCGTGTGCACGATATTTCAGTAATCCCGCCGCATCAGTTTCATTCACTTTAAGCACCAGTTACTTGTTTCTGATTTTACTGGCAGGTTTAACTGCTCTGACTGCCGCTGCAGTGGATGAAAGAATGCATGTTATGAGATACCTTCTGGACAAGGGGGCTGATGTGAATAAGCCAGTCTATTCAGGCCATTCTCCTCTTCACCATGCTGCAAAATATGGTCTCTTCTGTGCACATATTAAGCTTTCTGTCTTTAGACTTGCGTTTACCACTTGGTTGCTCTGCAATTTAACAGTCTCCAACTCCTCACTAATGCAGTTTGATCATTTGTGTGGCTTCTAGCTTTTGTTCTATTTTAAACGCTGAATTCTTGCACTTCTACCAAAAGTGTAGTTTATAGGAAATCGATTTGACTATTTTGCACAGTTCATGCTGGTTTTTGGTGCTATCCAACCCTGTAATACGCTTACAAATTACCTTCCAAACCCTCACTGAGATGATGTTCAGTCTGGTTCTGATAATTAGCAATCTAGTATTCCTACTAATTTTATTCCATTTTCATGGCATGTTAGACGAACTCGGTCACGTGACTTTGGAGCTGGGGGCCATCTAGCACACGGTGGCATTTAGATTGTTTCAGTTCAATTTGCTCTACCTATTTAATGTGTCTGGTCCCCAGTAAAAAAAGAAACTAATACGCCTGGTCTTATTTTGTGTTTGTGTCTCCTTATAACAAAACGATAACATATGTCTGGTCTTATTTGTTCTCCCTATGGATTTATACTTTGGTCTTATTTTGTGCTTGTTCTTTTAGTTCTGTAGTATCGGCATGTCTCTTAAATAAAAAACAACAACATCTCCCAATCCCAAAGAAGTTGGGGTAGGCTAGACTTGAAACCTATAAGATCTTGAAACCTAGTTATGGTTTTGCCACTTGGATAGCTAACTTCCACGCACCCCTGTCCATGTCGTGTCTCTTAAATAGTTTCACCAAAATAATCATGACGTAGTTAACTCATGCCTGGCCTCTAGCCAAGGCATGCAGGTGGTGGTTCTTGATAATGTTTATAAGAATGCATTTCTTCTGTTGAGCGAGAAATGCTTATTTTTCATTGTAACATTACCTTTCTTTATTTTTTGCACTATGTCTAGGACGCGATGAAGCAGCACGATTGTTGCTATCTAAAGGAGCTAGTGTTGATTCAACTTTTCGTGGTCTGACACCACTACATTTTGCTGCTGGCTTTGGGATGATTGGTGTCATGAAAGTACTGTTGGAGCACCATGCAGATGTAATAAGTAAATTTCATGTTTTTGTATTTGAGCTTTATATGCTACCTTGTTAGAATGCAGATTCATCAGCATTGGATTGCGGTTCCACGCCTTGGTCTTCTCACAGCCTTTTAACTTAGCTGTAGATTTTCATCTCTTATATTTCTAACTAATATTATTTTCTAAATCACATAATACAGTAGTTAGCTGGAATGGCAGTTCAAATGGCTTTTCTGCAGGTCATACTTCATGCTACTCTGTACCATTGCTTATTTTTCCTTGCTGTGTGATCTTCAGTTCTTCATGATGTTATAGCAGATATTTATGTCAAATGTACAGCTTGGGATCCTCTTGTTCCTATGCAGAAGCTGGATAGATTCCTGCTTTAACATGTGCATGTCTTATTTGATTGGCATTAATGTTATTCTGTCTTGTACTATTACCATGTCATTAACTCATAAATACTGGTTAGGTTGAAAGAACTGTCTTTGCAGCTGAGGCTTAGCAATCTATATAAAGTATTTATTGCAAACTGTCATTAGCATGGCCAATAATAGCTTTGTCATGCCACTTCTATATAAAAGGAGAATCATGAGAACAGAAACATGATGTGTGTCCCTATGTTCTAATTCCCCTCTATTATATTTAAGCATTCAATATCTGCCTATATTGAAGTTATTTTACACTAAAGATTTTCTGTAATAAAAATGTAGCCGAACAAGGTCTCAGAAGAGGGAAGTACTCCGCTGACTGAAGCACTTCGTGGCACCGATTCAGGACTACCTGAATCTACTATACTGGAGTGTGTCAAGCTGCTTGTGGAGGCCTGTTAACTGTCCACCTTGTCTTCATGTTAATACATATAGTCTTCTTATGATATTAATCTATTACATGAATTGCATAGTCCATAACTTTTGGTTTTATATGATCCATATCCACAGGCAGGCACAGATGTAAATTCTGCTAATAGCGAAACTCCGTTGGTAATAGCAACTCGTTATGGCTTAACTGACTGCGTCAAGTACCTGTTGAAGGCTGGTGCTTCCAAAAAAACCCAACTCTCAGCTAAAAAGAAAACCCCCAGCTCTCGACTCTCCGATGCCGAGGCAAAGTCGCCGGCGGCAATGGACACCTCAGACTTCAAAGTTAAGCTCGGCTTTGAAAGAGCTCGTCGACGCAACCGTTCGTACGGCGGGCTCCCACGCCTGCCAAACGAGGGCTCGCCGCAGATGGCCTTCTTTGATGCGGCCGCCGAGGGAAATCTTCCCCGCCTCATGGGTGAGCGAGCTCTCTATCGGCCCAATCTGTCAAGCATGTGACCGCGCACGTCTGCGCGCCGCTCCCTCCCTTCAATGTGGCCTTGCATCTGCTAGGGTTTTGGTGGGGAATGGGCGGTCTGCGCGTGCTTCTGCCCCTTTCACTCTGCAATGTAGCGCCGTCCATGTTTCTTACCTCAAATTTCTCGGTGTTTTATTGAAGAGATGGCGAGAGGCAGGGACGCGGAGGGGATGGCCTGGCTTGCCGATGTGTGTATCGTAGGTGGGGGGCCGTTTCAGACGGCGGCACGCATGGGGGAACTGGATGCTGTCAGGTGCATGGTGGAGGAGCTAGGCTTTGATGTCAATGCTAGTAGCAAAGCTGGTATGCGTGCGCTTTCTCTTTGTTCACGTTATCATTAGCTCAATTTCGCGATGTTGCTCATCTGCATGATCTTTCAGTTTGTGTATATTTTAGTAAATTCACTGCATCAATTTCATATACCTTAAGCACTGCCATGATCCAACTTTTCCTGTCCACTTACTAGGGTATTTGTCGACCCTGACTTGCGGTCTTCTCACTAGTCACTACCTTGGTTGTTCATATCATGAGTACTCACTTACTATATATAGACTATGTAGATGATGCATTGGTACTGTTTTCATGTAAATTCATCTTTTAGATGAGAGAGATGTCAGATATAGCACTAGTTACTTGTTTTTTATTTATTTCTGGCAGGTGTAAGTGCTTTGACTACTGCTACAATTGATGAAAGAATGGATGTTATGAGGTACCTTCTGGACCAGGGGGCTGATCTGAAAAAGCCAGATGATTCAGGACATTTTCCTCTACACCTTGCTGCAAAATATGGTCTCTTCTGTGGAAAATACTAAGCCTTTTGTCTTTAGACTTGCGTTTACCATTTGTTTCCTGTGCAAAGAAGATTTGAAGGAGTGGTTCATTGTTCTCCTGAACATTCTTCAACTCCTCACTAATGCAATTTGATCATTTGTGCGGCTGCTCTGGTGTACACTTTTTTTTTTGAATTGGATGTATATAGACACGCTTTAGTGTGTTTGTTCATTTATCTCAGTCTGCATGTAGTCCATATTGAAATATCTAAAACATCTTATATTTGTGAATGGAGGAAGTACCTTTCAAACCATCACTGAGGTGATGTTTAGTCTGGTTATGATAATCAATCTAGTATTCCTACTTATTTTATTCCATTTTCATGTCATATCAGATGAACTCAGTCACGTGACTTTAGAACTGGGGGCCATCTAGCGGATGGTGGGATTTGCATTGTTTCAGTTCAATTCTCCCTATGAATTAATACGCTAACATGTCTGGTCTTATTTGTGGTTGTGTCTCCTTATAAAAAAAGGATATCATATGTCTGGTCTGATTTGTTCTCCCTATGAATTAATGCTTTGGTCTTAATTTGTGCTTGTTCTTTCGGTTCTGTAGCATTGTCGTCGTGCCTCTTAAATAGTTTCACCAAAATAATCATGACATAGTTAACTCATGCCTGGCCTCTAGTCAAGGCATACATGTGGTGGTTCTTGATGATGTTTAAGAATACATTTCTTCTGTTGTGCAAGAAATGCTTATTTTTCATGGTAACATTATCTTATATTTTTTTCTGCACTATGTCTAGGACGTGAAGAAGCAGCATGATTGTTGCTATCTAGAGGAGCTAGTGTTGATGTAGCTTATCTTGGTATGACACCACTATATTTCGCTGCTTCCTGTGGGATGATTGGTGTCATGAAAGTTCTACTGGAGCACCATGCAGATGTAATAAGTAAATTCCATATTTTTTCTATCTGAGCTTTATACGCTACCTTGTTGGAATGCAGATTCATCAACATTTAGTATGTTGAATTCTGGTTCCACGCCTTGGTCTTCTCAGCATTTTATCGTAGCTGACTAGCTGTAAATTTTCATCTCTGATATTCTAAGTTCTAACTAATATTAGTTCAAAATCACATATAGAGTAGTTAGCTGGAATGGCAGTTCAAATGGCTTTTCCGCAGGTCATACTTCATGCTACTCTCTACCATTGCTCATTTTTCCTTGCTGTGTGAGCTTCAGTTCTTCATGATGTTATAGCAGATATTGATGTTAAATGTACAGCTTGGGATCCCCCATATGCTCCTATGCAGAAGCTGGATAAATTCCTGGTTTAGCATGTGCATGTCTTATTTGATTAGCATAATGTTATTCTTCCTCGTACTATTACTATGTCATAAATACTGGTTATATCGAAGTCGATATTTTACACTAAAGATTTTCTGTAATAAAAAATGTAGCCAAACAAGGTCTCAGAACAGGGATGTACTCCGTTGACTAGAGCACTTCATGCCACCGATTCAGGACTACCTGAATCTATTTCACTGAAGTGTGTCAAGCTGCTTGTGGAGGTCTGGTAACTGTCCACTTTGACTTCATGTTAATAGTACATATAGTTTTCTTATGATATTAATCTGTTACATGAATTGCACAGTTCATAACTTTTGATTTATACGATTCATATCTACAGGCAGGCACAGATGTAAATTCTGCTAATATCGAAACTCCGTTGGTAATAGCAACTAGTTATGGCTTAACTGACTGTGTCAAGTACCTGTTGAAGGCTGGTGCAGACCCTAATATCCCAGATATTCATGTGAGTTTTGTTGCATTTTTACCTGATTGTGTCTTCTACTGCTTGCAGCTTTCTTAGTCATATTATCTAGGGGATCGGGGACATACATAGCATGTGACACATATTTCCTACTTCAGTTCTAACATGCAAACCTTTCCCTGAGGTATCCAATGAATAGGAAGTAAATCAGTTATCATCCCATGATCAAATAACTGATAATCCTCTCAGATCTTGATCCGTCACTGAGCAAAATTGTGGGTCACTACCAAACCTGGCCTTACCAAAATATTGCTTGTCCCTACGTTCTTTGGCTATTGTTTGGATAGCTACCAATTTTAGTTCACCCGTGTAACTTCAGCATGCCCCTGTCTGCTTTTTGGCAATGCGCGGGCGGAACGAAGGCGTATAGATCGTTCGCCTGAAAGTTGGCAGCCAATCTCAGCTGCATGCTGCAGGAATCGAAAGAGCACGTTTCTGCAGATATCAATCAGCTTTGCTCTGGTGGCCACCGAAGCTGCACGACCTCTAATCCTTCTCTCTAAGGGAATCACATCGCATCAACATGTCATTAGCTCCCCACTTACCCTATTTCGATCATTTCTTTCATGGCGTGATTTATCCTGCTGTTGGCTAGATCTAAAGTATTACTTACCAAATCATCGATTCTTAATGTTTTTGAGACCACATGCATGTGATTCCATCAAGCAGATAAATTTTAACTTGATGGATCCTTCGTTCCTGAACTCTGAACTTGATGGATCCTTCGTTCCTTCGTCATTTTAGTTAATGAGGTTGAAATTGCATCCATCCTTCTTACTGACAGTACATGAATGAGGCAATGAAGCTGATGCATGCTTGGTATATTAAGTCTGATGCTATTATCAAGATATTGGCTGAATAATATATGTATATGAAACCATGCCGACTGAAACTTAATTAGTCTTGCTTGCAACGTTACTATTATGAGTTCAGTAAAATGTGCAATTAGCTATCTTTTGTTGCCTCATCACCAAAACTCTGAATTTTAGAACCAAATCACACACACATGCTGATATGTTTTGCCAAATGTTCTGAAGCCATTTGGCTTCAAACCAAATGTAAGCCTATGATTTTGCCAATAAAGTGGTTGTTGCCGCTACAAACCAAACAATCGAGACCTGCCAATGTTTTGGCCATGCCCTTGGTTTGGTCATGCCAAATTTTTGGCAGGACTACATGGGGCTCAAACCAAACATACCCTGTGTCTTATTCCCTCAGTTCCTGACTGTTGAGGATTTGGTCTGATTTACTTCCGAAAATTGATTTATACTGGGTAGTGCTTAAGGCTACTAATATCAGGAACCAAAAGTTGACATGATGTATGCCCGAGTGCAGCTAATCATCGCACTTGATACAGTTAATTTTTCAACAAAAATGTCTTGACTTTTGGTTGATCGAAGCTGACACTTTGAGAAACAGCAACTCAAATGACATTTTGAAGTGGGTGGGTTATGTAATGCCTAGCATAACTTAATCTATTTATGTGCCCAGTTTCATTGTTTTTATACATTTCCTTATTATTTATTTTGATCTAATTAATACTGCTGAGATTTTTTACTAGGTTTATATTTGTTTTTCAATCCCTGGTAGCTATATAGTAACTTCTGCCACTGAACCATGTGGTTCCTGTTTGTTACTTCTTACTTGTCAGTCTGGTGCCAAGCCAATAGAAGTTGCTGCAATCCGTGGAAGACGGAAGCTTGTGGAGTTACTATTTCCTTTAACTTCTCCTATTCGTACTGTACGAAACTGGACCGTCGAAGGAATTATTGCTCATGTCAAAAGGCCCTCGAAGCCCACGGTATGAATTGGATTTTATGAATTTGAATCATCCTATATTGAGTTATTTCTTTGTCCTTCGACCGTTGCGGCATAAACGTTTGCACCTCTAATCACCTGAATCTTTTCTTTATATGGGACTAGTAGAGGTGGGCCTACTTTAAAGGATATGTTATGACAATGTTGTGGTTTTTGTCACTATGCAGATTTTTCATTCTGTTTTGCCATTCTCTCCTTGGCCTACATTTCAGTGACATGACCCAGTGGCAAATTTGCAATGCAAGCAAAAGCGTTATACACAAAATCTAATGGCAAAATCAGTATTGCCCCTATATTATAAATACAGAGTACAATAGAAAGATGATCCTTTGAAAATCTTTGCGAAATATTTTGCGCTTGCTAAATATTTTCGTCATTTGAAAATTTTCTAAAAAAAAATCACAGCTGAACATGACTGAGTATTATATTTAGACTCTAAATTTGCTGCAAAAACGCGTGTTTCGTTGCCCTGTGGAAAATCCATGTCCTAAACTCCCTCTGATTATCTGTCTACAACTGTATGAATTGGTTAAACAAACAATACAACCTACTCCTTCCGTCCCACAATGTATGATGTTTTTGCAAGCTAACATGGTTTGCAAAAACTTCTTACATTATGGGACGGAGGGAGTAGTTGCTTATGAGTCTTCCGTTGTTATATGAAGTTTAATCATCAAACTATATCTTTTTTGGCACAAAAGGAAACTTCTTTAATCTTCGGTGAACATTGTACATTTTGTATGTATATTTTGCTTGTCTTAATTTGTCTCTATGATTTAGGTTAAGCATGATAAAAGTACGAAAGTTCAGTTGAAATCATTTGGTGAGAAAGCTATTAAGAGAAAGGACTATCATGGCGCGTCAAAGTTCTACACCGAGGTAAGTAGTGATCTGAAGAATGATGTGGTATTAGTTATGCTACTCTAAGGTCTTTGCAAGATGCATATCAGCATATGCATGAAACTTCTACAGTACACCTTATCCTCTCATTATACAAACATTGGGGTTTCTGTTTGAAAATGTTTGTTCATTGATGGAATCAAGAGTGTACTTATTTGACACCGTCTCCAGGTATAATATGTCTAGATATAAGCCAAGTAACTCTGTGAATTACATTTATAGTTGAATCCACGACAGTATTATAAGATCTCCACTCTCCAGCCAAGTGTGGACATGTCATGTTGTTTGGGAACCTTCAACAGCCATGACTGCTGGGAATGGTTCAAACCAGCTTCAGCAGCTCTCTCGAAAGAGGCCCATAATGATTATCCGAGAAACATTGGTTCTCAGTTTCAGTTCAGAACCATCATAAAGTGTGAACAGCCCTAATGTTAATACTGATAGTCACAGGCATGGACTTACGGGACCAATGTTGTCTTGTTAACTTGGGTAAATGGGGGTCTTGTCAGGCATACATAATTAGCCCTGCGCAAGCCATTACATATATACGCTGTCCGTTCTTTCGCTCAAAAAACTTGTTTCGTTATGAGACATCCCTCACCATTTTCAATTCTCTGTTTTGATGTAGGCAATCGAGCTGGACCCTAGTGATGCAACACTGTACTCAAACAGGAGCCTTTGCTACCTGCAAATGACTGAAGGAGATAAGGCTTTGCGCGATGCTAACACTTGCATAAAGCTGCGCCCCGAATGGATCAAAGGTTACTACAGGAAAGGAGCCGCTCTCATGTCGCTCGAGGTCAGATAGCTCACAGAGTACTCACCTTGCACTTGGTTTCATGGCATCTCCCTGCATACATACTATAATCTGCGGAACTTCACATTGGTAGGACTACAAAGAAGCTTGTGATGCATTCATGGCTGGACTGCAGCTGGACCCTGGAAACGCCGAGATGGAGAAAGTGTTCATGTAAGCTATTTACCAAGAATGTCCCCAATGATGGGAATTTTTTGGGTGTTTGGGGGGTGGTGGAGTGTGGAGGGTTGTTTGTTGATGCGCACTTGTAGACTGGTCTGAACCGGGCGCCGATCAGGCAATTAACTTAACTTGGCTCATGTTTGCAGGGATGCGGTCGAGGAAATGAAGAAGGATCACTTGGCTAAAAAAGGCTCCAAGCCATCCGATTAGAGGAAAACCGTGGATCGCCCTGCCCCGTTTCGTGTAAATATTTATCCTAGTGCCAGGAAACATACTCGTCTTCTTTTCGGTGCCGTACTGAGTAACAGAGCACTATGACTCTGGCTTGCCTGTCAATGGAGGCGCTGATGCAGAATGCCGGTCGAGTAGTAAACCCTAGGTGTAGTGGAAGTGGACGTTTCCTTTCCTGCGTGCAGCGAAAGAGGACCACCATGTTGGTCATCTGGATGGTCATTGCTCCTTGAGTTTGTGTACCTTCTGTCGTGTGATCCGTTCGTCGATAGAAGTTTCCGTTGTTGCTCCATTGAGTTCCTCCAAGGGTGGCGGCGGCGGCTAAGCGTGTGTGCTCTGCTCCGCCGTAGAAGCTTCGATACCGTCCTCCTGTAGGCGAAGATGCCCTCGCCCACCCTTAGCGGCCTATTTCTATACGCCAATTTTGAAAACAGTCGTGGACTGCCCGGAGTGGTAAATCCTGTGACCCAAATTGCTGCCCGGGTAGCAGAGTAAGCACCATATACTGTCCCCAGTTTCAAAAAAAAGCAAATGGTAATGATGAATACATGGTAAACCTGAATTTAGCCATAATGTGGATGACCAGTTAGCAGCATAGTTTGCTGGTAATGCTGTCAGTTTTTTGTTTTGAGGAAGGCATTGCTGTCGGTTGAACATAGACATATCTCATCTCAAACAGTTTCACTCACAAGTGACATTACATGCCCGTAGAAAGATGGATTTCATCATCAAATAGGGCGCCGTGGCGATAGCCTGGTTGGTACTCACTCAAGCTCTGGCAAAAAGAGCTACAGTACCCAACTGCTAGACCAAAGACCACATGGAACCGTTCGTCAGGACTCTTTCACAGCGATATGGCACCATCGTCGTAATTTGTGCCAGAAGATCGAACGACAGTTGATGCGTTCGCTGAAAAATGCTCTAACCAGGCGGGCCCATTGGCACGTCTGGCAC
>NC_041387.1:17354980-17355950 GCF_002162155.2 Triticum dicoccoides
ACACCAGGAGTCGTTAGAGCATCTCTAGCAGACTCCGTAAAAAACCCCGACCTGCAAAATAACCGTCAAAATGCGGATCGACGCGGAAAATTCCGCCCGAACAGACCCCGCAAACGCGGTCGGTCCGCAAAAATTTTTGAGGGGCGCAGCAAAATCTTGACCCCAACCCGTGAAAATAAGGATTTCGGAGACGACCCGAGGACGACCTGTGTACGTGAAAGGCCGTCGGCGGGAGTCCAACTGCCAGCGGAAACTTCGTGGCTCGCTTCCCGCCGTCCGTCCCTGGCCGCCGCCCGCCCATCCCCGTCCGCCTCTCGCCCGCCCCAGCCGTCACGCTCGCCGGCCGTCCGCTATGCCGACCGCCCGCTGCGCAGGCCCGTCGTCCGCTGCGCGCCCACAGCCATTCGCCACGTGTCGCACTCTGGGCGCTCCCTCCGGATTTTGTTTTTTTATTTTTACGCACGCGTTTTCGGCTTTTTAAACGTTTTTTTTTGACGTTTTGGTTTTCTACCTGTCTTTCCTAGCTTTTCAACCAATTTTTTTTCAAAAAAAATAACTTTTTTGCGCAAAAAAATGATTTTTTTTCATCAGTCACGGTTTTGTTTTCACGAGGCACAGTTGTGCTTTCGCGAGAGGCACGGTCATGCCTCTTGGAAACAAAAAAACGTATTTTTTGTTTTTTTTCTTTCGCGAGAGGCACGGTTTTGCTTCCGCGAGAGGCACGGGTCTGCCTTTTTCGAAAAGAAAAAAATGCATTTTTTCTTTTTTTTCTTTCGCGAGAGGCACGGTTGTGCTTTTGCGAGAGGCACGGGCGTGCCTCTTTCGGATAGGGAAAAAACGCGTTTTCTGTTTTTTTCTCTTTCGCGAGAGGCACGGTTTTGCTTCCGCAAGAGGCACGGTTGTGCTTTCGCGAGAGGCATGGTTGTGCCTCTTTCCGAAAGGAAAAAAAACGCATTTTCTGTATTTTTTG
>NC_041387.1:17356393-17413806 GCF_002162155.2 Triticum dicoccoides
TATTTTTTGCTTTCGCGAGAGGCACGGTTGTGACTTCGTCAGAGGCACGGGCGTGCCTCTTTCGGATAGGGAAAAAACGCATTTTCTGTTTTTTTCTCTTTCGCGAGAGGCACGGTTTTGCTTCCGCAAGAGGCACGGTTTTGCTTCCGCAAGAGGCACGGTTGTGCTTTCGCGAGAGGCACGGTTGTGCCTCTTTCCGAAAGGAAAAAAAAAACGCGTTTTCTGTCTTTTTTTTGCTTTCGCGAGAGGCACGGTTGTGATTTCGTCAGAGGAACGGGCGTGCCTCTTTCGGAAAGGGAAAAAAATCCGTGTTTCCGGTTCGGTTTTTTCGTCGGTTTTTTTCGTCCGGTTTTTTCATGAAAAAAAATTCGTCAAAAACTATCAACATGGGATCTAGTTTTGAAGATCTCGACGCGAGGAATCCAACGGCGAAAGCGGTTCGAGATTTGGACGCATGATTTAAGAGATAAAACGTTTTGAATAAACAGATCTACGGAAAAAGGGAAAACTCCCAGGTTGCGACAAATGGCGCACATGTAGCGCGCCACTTGTCACAACCTGGAAAAGTTGGAATGATCTTCGCAAGATGTACTCCTTAATTAGTGATTTTGGTTGATGCGTTCGCTGAAAAATGCTCTAACATTCGCCGAATAGCTTTTTCGTGTGAGGGAGCAGAGTTGGCCATATGGGGCATGCCAACCAGGCCGGCCCATTGGTACGTCTGGCACGACATGACATGGGCTAAATGGATTGTGCCCGCGACACACGTCACACCAGGGGTCGTTAGAGCATCTCTAGCTGACCCCGCAAAAAGCCCCAACCTGCAAAATAATCGTCAAAATGCGGGTCAGTGCGGAAAATCCTGCCCGAACAGACCCCGCAAACGCGGTCGGCCCGCAAAATTTTTTAAGGGGCGTAGCAAAATCTTGACCCCAACCCGTGAAAATAAGGATTTTGGAGACAACCCGAGGACGACCTGTGTATGTGAAAGACCGTTGGCGGGAGTGCAACTGCCAGCTGAAACTTCATGGCCCGCTCCCCGCCCATCCCCGTCCGCCTCTCGCCCGCCCCGGCCGTCGCGCTCGCTGGCCGTTCGCCCAGGCCGCTGCGCCCGACCGTCCGCTGCGCAGGCCTGTCGTCCGCCCAGCCGTCCGCTTCGCCGACCGTCCGCCATAGGCGCCCGCGGCTCTCCCGACGAAGGAGCTAGCTTGCTAGCTAGCTGAATCGAATCGATTCGAACGTAGCGAGCTAGCTAGGCTAGCTCGCTAGCTACGGCGAATGGAGGAGTCCAGCCACCGCCCGCGCAACCGCGGCCGCCCTGGCCTCTGCCTGCGTCTTCTGATGTCTACTACACAACCTTTTTCTTGTAGACGTTGTTGGGCCTCCAAGTGTAGAGGTTTGTAGGACAGTAGCAAATTTTTCTCAAGTGGATGACCTAAGATTTATCAATCCGTGGGAGGCGTAGGATAAAGATGGTCTCTCTCAAACAACCCTGCAACCAAATAACAAAGAGTCTCTTGTGTCCCCAACACACCCAATACAATGGTAAATTGTATAGGTGCACTAGTTCGGCGAAGAGATGGTGATACAAGTGCAATATGGATGGTAGATATAGGTTTTTGTAATCTGAAAAATATAAAAACAGCAAGGTAACTAATGATAAAAGTAAGCACAAACAATATTGCAATGCTTCGAAACAAGGCCTAGGGTTCATACTTTCACTAGTGCAAATTCTCTCAACAAGAATAACATAATTAGATCATATAACTATCCCTCAACATGCAACAAAGAGTCACTCCAAAGTCACTAATAGCGGAGAACAAACAAAGAGATTATTGTAGGGTACAAAATCACCTCAAAGTTATTCTTTCTGATCGATCTATTCAAGAGTCCATAGTAAAATAACACGAAGCTATTCTTTCCGTTCGATCTATCCTAGAGTTTGTATTAGAATAACACCTTAAGACGCACATCAACCAAAACCCTAATTTCACCTAGATACTCCAATGTCACCACAAGTATCCGTGGGTATGATTATATGATATGCATCACACAATCTCAGATTCATCTATTCAAACCAACACAAAGTACTTCAAAGAGTGCCTCAAAGCTTCTACCCTATGCATAAGTTCACAAGGTCACTGAACCCGCAAGTTGATCACCAAAATATACATCAAGTGAATCAATAAAATACCCCATTGTCACCACGGGTATCCTACGCAAAACATACATCAAGTGTTCTCAAATTCTTAAAGACTCAATCCGATAAGATAACTTCAAAGGGAAAACTCAATCCATTACAAAAAGGTAGAGGAGGAGAAACATCATAAGATCCAACTATAATAGCAAAGCTCGCGATACATTAAGATCGTGCCATATCAAGAACACGAGAGAGAGAGAGAGAGATCAAACACATAGCTACTGGTACGTACCCTCAACCCCAAGGGTGAACTACTCCCTCCTCGTTATGGAGAGCGCCGGAATGATGAAGATGGCCACCGGTGATGGATCCCCCACCGGCAGGGTGCCAGAACAGGACCCCGATTGGTTTTGGTGGCTATAGAGGCTTGCGGCGGCGGAACTCCCGATCTAGGTTTCTTTCTGGGGGGTTATGTATTTATAGGAATTTTTGGCGTCTATCTCACGTCAAGGGGTCTCTGAGTCGTCCACGAGGCAGGGCAGCGCGCCCGGGGGTAGGGCGCGCCCTCCACCCTCGTGGACGGCTCGGGACTCTTCTGGCCCAACTATTTTACTCCCGGGGCTTCTTTTGGTCTATAAAAAATCATCAAAAATTGGCACGTCAATTGGACTCCGTTTGGTATTCCTTTTCTATAAAACTCAAAAACAAGGAAAAAACAGAAACTGACACTGGGCTCTAGGTGAATAGGTTAGTCCCAAAAACATATAAAATAGCATATAAATACATATAAAACATCCTAGATGGATAATATAATAGCATGAAACAATCAAAAATTATAGATACCTTGGAGACGTATCAATCATCCCCAAGCTTAATTCCTGCTCATCCTCGAGTAGGTAAATGATAAAAACAGAATTTTTGATGTGGAATGCTACCTAACATAATTACTAATGTAATTTTCTTTATTGTGGCATGAATGTTCAGATCCGAAAGATTTAACACAAAAGTTTAATATTGACATAAAAATAATAATACTTCAAGCATACTAGCAAAGTAATCATGTCTTCTCAAAGTAACATGGCCAAAGAAAGTTCATCCCTACAAAATCATATAGTTTGGCTATGATCCATCTTCGTCACACAAAATGCTCAAATGATGCACAATCCCGATGACAAGCCAAGAAATTGTTTCATACTTTAGTATTATCAAACCTTTTCAACTTTCACGCAATACATGAGCGCGAGCCATGGACATAGCACTATAGGTGGAATAGAATGGTGGTTGTGGAGAAGACAAAAAGGAGGAAGATGATCTCACATCAACTAGACGTATCAATGGGCTATGGAGATGTGTCGGGGGTTGGGTGCGACATATGCCAAAGGATGACTTATCATGGTGGGAGCGAGTAGAACGTCGCCGGTGCCAGGAAACGGGATTAGGCGAAGGCATGCACGCCGGCGAATCTTACCCAGCTTCGGGGCTCTCCGGGGAGATAACACCCCTACTACTGCTCTGCGGGGTCTCCGCATGTTCACTAAGGCGTAGTGACTACAAGGTTGCTCCTAGAGTTGTATTCTGGAGGTAGAAGGAGGCAAGGCTAGCTCTCTTCTTCCTATACGATCTGGTCTAAGGCTAACTGATGCGAACCCTTTGCATGGGTGCCCCGGGGGGTTTATATAAGCCTACCCCCTGGGGGTACAATGGTAATTCGGCTGGGCGCGGGTCCCAGCCGTCTGTCTCACAGGCCGCCGTCTTCTCCGCCGACTGCTGGGGCCCGCCGACTCGCGGGCCCCGCCGGCGAGTCCGGCACTGTAGCCGTGCTTCTGATGACGCAGGCTTGGTCATGGGTCGTGGCAACAGTGCCGCCGTCTATCGGGCGATCACTGTCGTTACTCCCCATCTTGTCTGGTTAATGGCGCGTGGGACCCGTAGGAGAGGCTGGCCGACTCTGGGGGACCGACTCCCACGGGTCCGCCTTCGGGGCGTATCCGCCGTCTTCTATGTTCTCACTGTCTGGTGGGTCCGCCGTCTCGGGGCCGTACAGGTAGGCCATCGTGGCCACAGTACACCGCTCACTGTGGCTGAGGTCAGGGCTGGCATGGCAACAGTGTCGGGCCACGCCGGAGATCTCCGGCGGTATGGCACACTGTAGCCATGTTGGCCCCTCGCAAGCAGAAGGTGATGACCACGCCGTGGTCGTACCCGCCTCGCCTATCGAAACGAGTGTAGCGTCGTGGGCCGACTCTCCGTAGTCGGCTTTCCTGGAAGTCGCTGGCCAGGAGTCGGCTCATCTGGGAGTCGTCATCTGAGACTCGGCTCATCTGGGAGTCGCCATCTGAGACTCGGCTCATCTGGGAGTCGCCATCTGAGACTCGGCTTTGAGGGGTGCGGCCTGCCCTGATGTCTTGAAAGGTCTTGGGGCTCGGGTTAGCCTACCCGTGGCCCATTACTCCGACAGTAGTCCCCGAAGCTGGTGAGGCTCCGAGAGCGACTCATCGGGGGGCCTCAACAGTTTCACTCTTCCGAAGGTGGATTCTGGGCTTCGCCTGCCGTCTTCCTCTGGGCCGACTATTCGGAGTCGGATTCGCAGAAGGCCGTCCCACTCTGTGGAGAGCTCGAAAGTTGTGGCGGGGACCAGGCGGCGTGCCTGATAAGCTTCCCTGCTGCCGCCCGCCGCGGCCCTATCGCGTGGCGCCACGCAGCAGGGACAGTCTGCCAGTCCACGCGCGCGACGGGACGGGCTGTCAGGCGGGGCCCGCCACTACCGTGCCTCGGCACGCGAACGGATCCGCTGCGGCCGTGCGACGGTTAGGCTTCCCACGCCGTTACTGCGTGCAGTAACTTCGTGGGATAAATCGTGGGGCGGCATGGGGCTCTGAGCGCAGTTAATCCCAGACCCGCCCCCTCGGCTTCTCAGCCTCTAAGGCTATAAGTAGGGGGAGGGAGTGGAGCAGCATAGCACGCGCGCCCATCTCCCCCGACCCCCGCTTCCTCTTGCTTCCTCTCTCCTTTTTGCTGCCGGCGAGCAGAACCACACCGCACCAGCCAGCGATGAGCTCTTCCTCCATCGCCGCGGCTCCGGCCGTGCGTTCCGGCGCGTGGGACGGCTCGGTGGTCGATGACGACCTTATTGACTTCCTTCGCATGACGCGCCGCCTCCCCGGCGCACACCTCGTGCGAGCCTGCACCGCGCCGGCGAGGGAGATATCGCCGGCGCCGGAGGAGGGCGAGCGGGTCATCTTCCGCTCGCCCCTCATGCACGGTCTGGGGCTGCCGGCGAGCGGCTTCTTCCGCTCGTTCTTGGAGTTTCACGGCCTCCAGCCGCACCACCTCACCCCAAATACGGTGGTGCTGCTGTCCGCCTTTGCCACTCTGTGCGAAGGTTTCGTCGGCGTTCTCCCCACCATCGAGCTGTGGGGAGAATTCTTCTCTTCTAAGCTCGGCACGCACGCCGCCGGCGTGCCGGCTCAGTGCGGCGCCTACATCGCGATGCGGCGCTCGACGGCCGACAACCCCTTCCCTTCCATCTCGCTGATCAAATCGGTGAAGATGTGGTAGCGCTCATACTTCTACGTGAAGAACCTCACCTCTGACGGCGACTGGGTTAATCTGCCGCCTTACGAAGCCGGCCCGCCAGCTGGGAGGCTCCCCAGCTGGTCTCATCGAGTCAAGACGTTGACTCCCGCCGGAGCTGCCACCGTAGCGCGACTCCGAGTCTTGACGCAGTCGGAGGGCCTCGTCGGGGCCGACTTGCTGGCCGCCTTCGTGGCGCGCCGAGTTCTCCCGCTCCAAGGCCGGCCTCACCTGATCTGTCAGATGAGCGGCCTCCGAGACCCAAGTCGGATGAGCACCAAGGAGATGCCCCGCGCGGAGGTGGCAAACATGGTGAACCATATCGCGAACTGCGAGTTCGGGGAGGACTGGCAGTTCGGCAAGGAGCCGTACTCGCGTGACAACCCCCCACCAGTGGTAAGTCGCATCTCCTTATTGCTTTGTCTTCTTTGCGGCCTAATCCGGTTTCTGATTCTCGTTGGTTTCTTCTGAGCTAGAACCCCCTCATGCAGCCTGCAGCCGGCGCCACGAGACAGCCCCGCGAATTCGTCCCCGATCGTGTGGAGAGCGACGTTGATGACCCCGACTTGGGGGCGGCGGCGATGGAAGCCGACGCCGAAGGCGGAGGAGGAGGGGAGGGAAGCGGCCTCAGGCTCTCGGCACCTTCACCGACTGGCCCGAGGACGACGCCGAAGGGGAAGTCGTGCCGCGCCATCAGCTAAGGGTCGGCCCCTCGGGCGTAGGCTCCTCCGCCGGCGTGGCTGGCCAAGGCGGCGCAAAGAGGCGTCACGCCGGGCCGAGTGCGCCCGGCGGCAAGTTGAAGAAGTTCAAGGGGGCGGCCGCCGCGACCAAACGGGAGGAGGCGGCCGCGAAGGCCAACCGCTTCCGTAGGGAAGTGAGAAGGCCGCCGCTAGTCTCTGCGTAAGTTTTACGCTTTTTATTTTCCTTCGGTTAATCTTGTCCGAGTCTTCTTTTATACTCCTCCCATTCTTCTTCAGGGCCCCCCTTTCCCTTGAGAGAGTCGCCGTCCCCTCTGTCATGGGGTCGGCAGAGACGTCCGCCAATACTCGGCGGGTCGACCCCGCCGCCGACCTCCGGGAGGCGACGGAGCGAAACGCGCGGGAGAAGCGCGACGAGGAGGAGGCCGACCGTCTGGAGAAGGCGGAGGCCGAGAAGGCGGCCGCCTCCGCCCAGAAAAAGCTGGAGGAGGCCGAGGCTGCTGCCGCAGCAAGGCAGCGAGCCGAGGAGGCCGCGCGTCGCCAGTCGGCGCAATTTGTTACCCCACTGTCTTCGGCACCGCCCCCCAGAGTTCACGGGGCAAACTGGAGAAACCGGCACCGAGACTCCCGTCGTGGAGAAAGAGAGCGGCGAGGCCTCCATGTCGGACACTCTCGTGCCACCACCGCCGCCTCCACCGCCATCTGGGAGATCGCACGGCAAACAGCCGGCGAGTCCGCCGACCGCGGACGAGTCCGAGGCGAGGCTGCTTCTCTAAGTCGCCTCGCCGGTGCACCGTCGTCTTGAGAGGGCGACCTCGACGCCGCGACCTCGGGAGACCGGCGCCGCCAGCTCGGCAACCCCAGACACCGAGGCAACAAGCGCCGCGCCCATCTGGTGGTTGCGCGGAGGCGGCACTGGGCCGCTGAATCAAGCGCTTCTGGACGTTCAGGCGAAGCTGCGCGCTGAAGGCGACACCCTTCAAACTTGCACCAGGGCGCATCTGGTAGCGCGGACGGTCGTCCGAGTATGTTTCCTTCTTCTTTTTGATTCTTGTTTTTCTCTGTGGGGGCGCGCCAGCGCACCCACTGGGTGTAGTCCCCGAGTTCCGGGCCGGCTACTGAGCAGGCGGCTCGGAACTCCCTCTGGCGAGTTCTAAGTACTTATTTTGTCTGAAATCTTTGTTTGCAGGAGTATCACAACCTCCGCGCCACTGCCTTCAACCGCAATGTTGAGGAGTTGAGCAAGTGGACTGCCGACTTGACGGAAAGCCAGAGTAAGTTCTTTTCCTCTTCTCTGCGGGGGCGCGCTGGCGCACCCGCGGGCTGTAGTCCCCGAGATTCGGGCCGACTGCTGAGCAGTCAGGCCGGATCTTCCCGGCGACCTTCCTTCTTGACGACTTCGACATCTCCTTTCTTGTTCTTCTTTCTTCGCGGGGGCGCGCTGGCGCACCCGCGTGCTGTAGTCCCCGAGATTCGGGCCGACTGCTGAGCAGTCGGGCCAGATCTTCCCGGCGACCTTCTTTGCTGACGACTTATTTGTCCCTTTCTTTCGTTCTTCAAGGGCCAACGCTACTCTTCAGGAGCAGCTGGGTGAAGTTAACACCGCCTTGCGCGTCAAGGGGAGGAGTGCAGCAAACTCGCTGCGGAGCGCGATCTGCTTACTGCGCAGCTGGCCGAGCAGAAGGAGCTGCTCAAGAAGACGCAGGACGAGGCCGAGAAGAAGGAGGCTGCTCTCTTGGCCGAGTTCGAGAGCGAGCGCTCCTCCTGGACCGACAAGGAGGCGATGCTGACCTCCGGCTTCCACGAGATTGAGGATATCTTTGATGGTGAGCTTTCTTTCTTTGAGTTTCCGACTATAGGTCGAGCCGATTTCTGGTTTTCTCGACTCACTTCTTTTTTGTCTTGGCAGACTTCTTCCCTGGCCACTCGCAGGCAGTCCCTCTGGCCATCGAGGTTGATCGTGAGGCGCGAAGGGCAAACGGCGAGGAGATTGCCGCCAACGCTCCCTTGACCGTCGATGAGCAGCTTCTGAGCATCGAGGCCCGTCTTCGTCCGGCCCAACGGCGGATGCGCCGGCTTCAGCGTGTCGGCGCCCAGGCAGTTGCCGCCTGTGGCCATACATGCCGGCTCTCGCACCGCTAGCCGAACTACCGACTGGTTGGAGGTCGCAGCCGGCCGTCTTGAGGCCTGGAAGGGTTCCTCGGCCCGGGCCGGAGCGCGTCGGGCCTTGGAATTCATCAAGGCGTGGTATCCGGGGCTGGACCTGGACCGTCTGGCCGCGTTCCGGTCAGAGGCCCAGGCCGAGCTGGAGGCTGTGGAGGGCGCCCTTGTCGAGCGTGCGGCAGCCGTCGCCGAGTACACGGACACCAGTGTCTTCATCCCCGAGCGGGCTGAAGGCGGCGAGGAGGTGCCGCCAAAGTGGTTCGGGATGAACCCGGAATATGGCGAGGACTCGGCGGAGGTGATTGACTCCAGCATCGAGGAAGAAGGCGAGGCGGAGGACGAAGGCGAGACGGAGGTGCCAGAGGGCGGAGTGGGCCAACCAGCCTCAGCTCGACCGTGCCTCTAGCAACGAGCCGCGTCCGACCGGGACGATTGCCGCTGGCGGCGATCAAGCCGAGACTGCCCAGCCGACTCCCCCGGCGCCTGACACTGCCGTCTCCTCCGACCCTCCGAACCCGTCTGCTGCTCCTTAGGCTGCCTTCTGGCTTTATTTATCTGTTCTAGAAAGTCTTTGATGAACTTGTTAATTTGCACAATTCCACCCTCGGGGTGTATTTTAAACTTTTGTCTGAAGATTCGGCCAATGGGCCTATGCTTATGTAAATATTAATCCGAGTTCTATCTTTCCTTGCTTATTGCTCCTTTGGCTTTTTCCTTTGCCGCCTTCCCCTAGTTGCCGCTTTGCCAGCCGGCAAACCGCTCTGCGGACTGCCGCTGGGCCAAATGCCTGGCTACTTTGGGGAAAGCAAGTACTTGCCTTTCTTTGGAGTTTATTTAACAAGTTAGATAGAAAGCAGTAAGCTGAATACTCGCGAGTTGGCTTGTAAAAGGGGGCTGGAAGCCGGCTTAGGCTATGTTGATGTTTTAGGTCCTTAGCCATTTTTTGTGTGGACGCCCATTCATCCTTACTCCTGCCTACCAATCAGTCGCTCTACGAGCTGCGGCTTCTGACAGGAGACGGCTTAGGCGCCGCACACTACTTGTCCGACTTCAGGAAACATTTCATAGCGCCAGACGGCGAGTCCCCGGGCCGACTAGTCGAGCCCGGCGCCAAACGGCATAGTAAGAAGTAGCATACTTGAAGGCATAATTCTTATCATATAGATAATCAAAAGGGGCAGTCCCCGAGCTCGTCTCGGGGGGCCCGGAGTCTCGGTGCTTTAATACAAAGGGGTAGCGTGATACATACTGAATCAACTGTAAAATCTTCGGAGGAGGTTTGCATTCCATGGTCGTTCCGACTCTTTGCCGGAGTCGTCTCTCTTGCGAGCTCGGGGCTTCTGGGCATCGATCAGGTAGTAGGAGTCATTGCCCAACACCTTGCTGACAATAAAGGGGCCTTCCCAAGGTGCTGACAACTTGTGCTGGCCGGCTGTCCGCTGGATCAGTCAGAGCACAAGGTCGCCCTCTTGGAAAGATCTTGGCTTGACCTTCCTGTTGTAGTATCGGCGCAGGCTCTGCTGGTAGATGCCGGACCGACTGAGTGCCAACAGCCGGCCCTCTTCCAGCAGATCGACGCCGTCTTGACGTGCTTCTTCTGCTTCCTCCTCGGTGTACATGGTGACTCACGGGGAGTCGAATTCTATGTCCGTCGGGATGACGGCTTCAGCACCATAGACGAGGAAGAAAGGTGTGAAGCCGGTTGACTTGTTTGGAGTCGTGCGCAGACTCCAGAGGACGGCTGGCAGCTCCTCAAGCCAACAGCCGGCCGAGCTCTCCAGTGGTTCAACCAGGCGGGGCTTGATGCCGGATAGGTTGAGGCCGTTTGCTCGCTCTACCTGGCTGTTTGACTGCGGATGGGCGACGGACGCTAAGTCCAGTCGGATGCCCTGTGTTGCGCAGAAACGGGCCAAGGCTCCTTTGGCAAAATTTGTGCCATTGTCGGTGATGATGCTATGTGGTATGCCGTACCGAGTCGTAATGTCGGCGATGAAGGTTACTGCAGTCGGACCATTCAATTTCTTGATGGGTTTTGCTTCTATCCACTAGATGAACTTGTCCACTGCGACAAGTAGGTGAGTTAGGCCGCCTCGTGCCGTCTTGAATGGTCCCACCATGTCCAGGCCCCAAACCGCAAAGGTCCAGGCGATGGGAATGGTCTTGAGCGCCGAAGCCGGCTGGAGCGGCTTGGAACGGAACATCTGGCACCCATTGCAGTTTTGGACTAATTCCTTGGCCTCTTCCAGGGCAGTCGGCCAGAAGAAGCCGTGTCGGAAGGCTTTGGCGACGAGTGCCCTTGAAGCTGCATGATGGCCACACTCGCCTTCATGGATGTCTCTGAGAATTGCTTGGCCTTGTTCTGCCTCGACACAGCGTTGGTAGACACCAGTGACACTGCGCCTGACCAGCTCTCTGTTGACTATGGTATAGGCTGCCGCTCGGTGTTGCACTTGCCGAGCCAGGATTTCATCAGCTGGCAGCTCTCTGTTTACTAGGAACTTGAGGATGGGCTGGGCCCATGAGGGTGCTGCTATTTCTTCAATTGCCACTATTGCGACTTGGACAAGGGTGGCTGGGCTGGGAGGCGGCGGGCTGGGATCCACGGCCGCTTGCTGGGTCGATGAAGTCCCCGGGCCGAGTTCTGAAGTCTTCAGGCTGACTGTCGCAGTCCCCGGGCCGGGTTCTGAAATCTTCAGGCTGACTATCGCAGTCCCCGGGCCGGGGCTGGTAGTAGATGGTGTAGGGAGCCAGATCTATGGCCCACTTGGCTACTTGGCCTGAAGCATCACGGCTTCCGATGATCTCAGCCAGTGGAGCGGTGCAAACCATAGTGATTGGATGTTCTTGAAAGTAAGGCTTCAACTTCTTGGCGGCGAAATGCACGCCGTAGCACATCTTCGAGTAGTGGGGGTAGTTCTGCTTGGAGGTCGACAGTACCTCGCTTAGGTAATATACCCGGTCTCTGGACAGGGAGCGCCTTGCCTTCCTCCTTGTGTTCGACTATGATAACTGTGCTGACTACCCGGCTGGTGGCGGCAATGTATAGGAGCATAGGCTCTTTGGGAGTCGGAGCAGCCAACACAGGGGGAGTAGTCAACATCTTCTTCAACTCGAGAAATGCTTCATCCGCCTTGTGGTTCCACTCAAAAAAGGTGGTCTTCTTCATCAGTTGGTACAAAGGGAGAGCCTTCTCGCCCAGCCGACTGATGAATTGGCTGATGGACGCCAAGCAGCCGGTGAACTTCTGCACATCTAACAGTCGGTGGGGGACTGCCATCCTCTCGATGGCTTTGATCTTTACAGGGTTGCACTCTATGCCGCGTTCAGAGACCAGGAAGCCAAGGAGCTGGCCGGCTGGTACTCCGAAGACGCACTTCTCTAGATTGAGCTTGATCTGGAATCGGCGCAGATTCTCAAAGGTTTCTTGGAGATCTTCCAACAATGTTCCCCGCTTTTCCGTCTTCACTACCACATCGTCCACGTAGACGTGGGCATTTCTGCCGAGTTGCTTGAGGAGACACTTCTGCATGCAACGCTGAAAGGTGGCGCTGGCATTCCTCAAGCCGAACGTCATAGTCAGGTAGCAGAAGGCTCCAAACGGCATGATGAAGGCAGTCTTCAGTCTGTCTGCCGGGTTCAGCTTGATCTGGTGATATCCTGAATATGCATCTAAGAAACTCAACAGCTCGCATCCGGCTGTGGAGTCTATCACCTGGTCAATTCTTGGCAGAGCAAATGGAACTTTGGGGCAAGCTTTGTTGAGGCTTGTGTAGTCGATACACATTCGCCACTGCTTGTTCTTCTTCAACACTAGGACCGGGTTCGCCAGCCATTCTGGAAAGAACACCTCCATAATGAAGCCGGCCGCTAGGAGTCGGGCTATCTCTTCTCCAACAAATCTTCTTTTCTCTTCTGACAGGCGGCGCCAGGGCTGCCTGACGGGCTTCACATTAGATCGGACATGTAACTTGTGCTCGGCGAATTCCGTCGGTACACCTGGCATGTCTTTAGGGGACCATGCAAAGATGTCTCGATTCTCACAGAGGAAATCGACGAGCTCGCCTTCCTATTTGCTGTCTAGGTTTGCACCTATGACAGCGTGCCTCTCCGGGTGCTCCGGGTCCAAAGGTATCCTCTTTGTTTCTTTAGCCGGCTTGAACGAACCCTCAACTTCTGACTCCTTGGGGTCAGGCGACATCTCTGGCTACTTGCCGGCCATCGCCACAACCCGGTCAAGGAGCCGCCTCTCAGCTGCGATCACCAGGGACTCGGCCAGCCAACTGCTCTTGGCCGCGCAGGCGGATGACTTCTTGTAGTCGCCAGCCACGGTCAGAATCCCCTTTGAACTCGGCATCTTCATCTTGAGATAGGCGTAGTGGGGGACCGCCATGAACTTGGCTAAAGCAGGTCGGCCAAGCAACGCTTGGTATGGGCTTTCAAGGTCCACCACTTCAAACCAGACTGGCTCTCGGCGAAAATGATCTTTGTCTCCGAAGAGGATGTCTATCTGGATCTTGACGATTGGGGAGCAGGAAAGGCCAGGTACAATGCCGTGGAAAACAGTTCGGCTACTTTGAAGCTGTTTCTGCTTGATTCCTAATTTCTCCATGGTATCCTTGTACAGGATGTTGATGCTGCTGCCTCCGTCTATCAACACTCGCGAGAAGCGAGCGGCCCGCCTATCAGTGGCCAAGGTCGCACTCAGAACCAAGGCGTAGGAGCCCAGACTCGGCATCACCTCTGGGTGATCTGCTCTGCTCCAACTGATAGTCTTCTCGGACCAATGCATAAACTCCTGAGTATCTGATGCTACTGCATTTACTTCTTGCTGCTGCAACCGTCTGCTGCGTCGATCACCAGCCATACCGGTGAACACCACATAAGCTCCATGTTCTTCGGGGTATTCATCTTGTACGGCGCCGACTGGCCTGGCCGCCGGCTGCTGGGGCGGCTGTGGAGGCGGCTTCGCGCCGCTGTGGAACTTGCAGGTACCATCCAAAGTTTGCTCATAAGAGAAGGCCGGCAACCAGTTGGACTTGCCGCCTTTCTGCCGCTTCGCTGGAGGCTGCCCCTCGGGCTGTTGGTCTTCGACTGTCGCAACCTGCCGACTGCTGGAAGTCGGCTGCGGGGCCTTGCGCTTGTGATCATTCTGCTGCTGTCGCCGACTGGTATCTCCAGCCGGAGTTCTGGGAGCTAGAGGGGCCACTTTGCCAGTCGCACTAACTTGAATCTCTGTCTTCATGGAGGAGTCGGCTGTAGCATACTTGTCTGCTATGACCAGCAACTCGTCGAGGGTCTCTAGCTCGTAGCAGAGGAGCCTGTGCTTGAGGAGGGTGCCTTCTCTACACCCGGCGGTGAAGTACTCGATAGCCTGCACCTCGTGCACGCCCTCGCAGGAGTTCCGAAGCTCGCCCCATCACGTGAGGTAGTCGCGTGTCGACTCGTCTTGGCCTTGTACGCACAAGGAGAGTTGTCGTGGCTTGGGGGGTCGCTTGTACGTGCTTGTGAAGTTGAGGATTAAAGCCTCGGTGAAGTCGACCCAACTGTTGATGCTGCGGGGCTTCAAACTGTTCAACCATGTCCGAGCCGTGCCCTGGAGCATGAGCGGAACGTACTTCACGGCAACACGCTTGTTGCCGTTTGCTATGTTGACGGCTGTGGAGTAGTCAACTAGCCAATCTTCCGGCTTCACGGAGCCGGTGTACTTGGGCGTGTCTCGGGGGAGCGTGAACCCTTTGGGGAAGGGCTCATCTCGAATGCGGGACCCGAAGCAGGGCGGGCCCAGCTCATCTTCTTCTTCCAGCGCCAGGGATCGGTGGAGTCGGTCGATCCGGAGGCGGGCGTCATTCTCTCCGACTCCCTCTCGACGACCGAGGCGGTCGCCGAGAGTCGGATGCTCGACAGGCGGTGGGGAGACTCGTTTTTCTCTTCGCGGCGGAGGAGGCAGGTAGTCGCCCTACCGCTCCACTGCTCTTGGGCGGCCGTCTTGGTCGCGCTCGATGGTGATGTGAGTCTGACTATGGCTGACAGCCGGATCCTTCTCTCTTCTTCCGCAGACTCCGCCAGTCGGCGTCCGAGACGTCGCGCCTTGATCTCGGTGGGGAGGTAGGTCGTCATTTTGGCGCTACGGCGCCTCCGTGTGGCAGCCGGCTTTGTTCTGTGCGGCGGCCGCTTTGAGGAGTCGCTGGACTCGCTCGGTCATCAAGCGGCGCTCTTCGCCTTCGAAGTTGTCTAGTTCGTCTGCTGCCGCCTGGGCAGCGCAGATGTTCTCCGCAGGCGTGGCATATACGGGGCGATCGGCCCCGAACAGGTTGGCGATGGCCGCGCCGCGTTGTCGGACCGCGCTAGGCGGCTAGGCCCAGTCGGCGCTGGCGAGCCGCCCACAGCGCGATCCATCTCACGTTGGTAGGCCTCCGACAAGCGTCTCATGCTCGCCAGCTTCTTCGCGCCTTCGACGAGCTGAAGGCGGCGTGCCTCCAGTGTCTCGGCATTGGCGTCCTCCAGAATGGGTGCCGTTAGGTCTCGCAGAGCCGCGTCGAGCGGGTCATGAGCTCCTTCACCGGAGTGCTCGCCATGACTAATGACGAGCACCTCCGTGACGACGCTTCCGCCACTCCCTTCGCGAGGGAGTGGCTCGTCGTAGATCACCACGTTGGAGGGGAACGTGTCGAGCGACATGCCGTCAGAGTCGACCAGCATCGGGTCAGTGGAGCCTACGGACTCCAAGTCCATGGTAGGCTCGCTGGCGATGTGGAGATGGTCGAGGAGGCCCGCGAGGAGGCTTTCGGGGCCGCCCATGCCCGCATCGGATGCAGGCTCGTCGGAGATGCTAACCTCGCCGAGAAGGTCAGCGAGGCAGCTTGCCGCGCAGGCGTCGTCGACGCTTTGCAGCGCGTCAGGGCAAGCGCCATCGGGCATGCCGGGCTGGCTACGCTCGCGGGGGAGGAAAAGGGTTCCCGTCTAAAGCAGGTCTCCGGACGACGGTGCACCTCGCCCCACGGTGGGCGCCAAATGTCGGGGGTTGGGTGCAACATATGCCAAAGGATGGCTTATCATGGTGGGAGCGAGTAGAACGTCGTCGGTGCCAGGAAACGGGATTAGGCGAAGGCATGCACGCCGGTGAATCTTACCCAGCTTCGCGGCTCTCCGGGGAGATAACACCCCTACTACTGCTCTGTGGGGTCTCCGCATGTTCACTAAGGCGTAGTGACTACAAGGTTGCTCCTAGAGCTGTATTCTGGAGGTAGAAGGAGGCAAGGCTAGCTCTCTTCTTCCTATACGATCTGGTCTAAGGCTAATGGATGCGAACCCTTTGCATGGTGCCCCGGGGGGTTTATATAAGCCTACCCCCCGGGGGTACAATGGTAATCCGGTTGGGCACGGGTCCCAGCCGTCTGTCTCACAGGCCGCAATCTTCTCCGCCGACTGCTGGGGCCCGCCGACTCGCGGGCCCCGCCGGCGAGTCCGGCACTGTAGCCGTGCTTCTGATGACGCAGGCTTGGTCATCGGGTCGTGGCAACAGTGCCACCGTCTATCGGTCGATCACTGTCGTTACTCCCCATCTTGTCTGGTTAGTGGCGCGTGGGACCCATAGGAGAGGCTGGCCGACTCTGGGGGACCGACTCCCACGGGGCCGCCTTCGGGGCGTATCCGTCGTCTTCTATGTTCTCACTGTCCGGTGGGTCCACCGTCTCGGGGCCGTACAGGTAGGCCATCGTGGCCACAGTACACCGCTCACTGTGGCTGAGGTCAGGGCTGGCATGGCAACAGTGTCGGGCCACGCCGGAGATCTCCAGCGGTACGACACACTGTAGCCATGTTGGCCCCTCGCAAGCAGAAGGTGACGGCCACGCCGTGGTTGTACCCGCCTCGCCTATCGAAACGAGTGTAGCGTCGTGGGCCGACTCTCCATAGTCGGCTTTCCTGGAAGTCGCTGGCCAGGAGTCGGCTCATCTGGGAGTCGTCATCTGAGACTCGGCTCATCTAGGAGTCGTCATCTGAGACTCGGCTCATCTGGGAGTCGTCATCTGAGACTCGGCTCATCTGGGAGTCGCCATCTGAGACTCGGCTCATCTGGGAGTCGCCATCTGAGACTCGGCTTTGAGGGGTGCGGCCTGCCCCGATGTCTTGAAAGGTCCTGGGGCTCGGGTTAGCCTACCCGTGGCCCATTACTCCGACAAGATGTCCATCAATAGATATCAATGTGAGTGAGTAGGGATTTCCATGCAAAGGATGCACTAGAGCTATAAATGTATGAAAGCTCAACAAAAAGAAACTAAGTGGGTGTGCATCCAACTTGCTTGCTCATGAAGACCTAGGGCATTTGAGGAAGCCCATTGTTGGAATATACAAGCCAAGTTCTATAATGAAAATTTCCCACTAGTATATGAAAGTGACAAAATAAGAGACTCTCTATCATGAGGATCATGGTGCTACTTTGAAGCACAAGTGTGAAAAAATGGATAGTAGCATTGTCCCTTCTCTCTTTTTCTCTCTTTTTTGGGCCTTCTCTTTTTTTGGCCTTTCTTTCTCTTTTTTTATTTCCTCACATGGGACAATGCTCTAATAATGATGATCATCACAGTTCTATTTATTTACAACTCAAAGATTACAACTCGATACTTAGAACAAAATATGGCTCTATATGCGTGCCTCCAGTGGTGTACCGGGATGTGCAATGAATCAAGAGTGACATGTATGAAAAATTATGAATGGTGGCTTTGCCACAAATACGATGTCAACTACATGATCATGCAAGGCAATATGACAATGATGGAGCGTGTCATAATAGATGAAACGGTGGAAAGTTGCATGGCAATATATCTCAGAATGACTATGGAAATGTCATAATAGGTAGGTATGGTGGCTGTTTTGAGGAAGGTAATTGGTGGGTTTATTGTACCGGCGAAAGTTGCGCGGTACTAGAAAGGCTAGCAATGGTAGAAGGGTGAGAGTGCGTATAATCTATGGACTCAACATTAGTCATAAATAAATCACATACTTATTGCAAAAATCTACAAGTCATCAAAACCAAGTACTATGCGCATGCTCCTAGGGGGATAGATTGGTAGGAAAAGACCATCGCTCGTCCCCGACCGCCACTCATAAGGAAGACAATCAAAGAAACACCTCATGCTTCAAATTTGTTACACAACGGTTACCATACGTGCATGCTACGGGACTTGCAAATCTCAACACAAGTATTTCTCAAATTCACAATTAATCTACTAGCATGACTCTAATATCACCATCCTCATGTCTCATAACAATCATTAAGTATCAAACTTCTCATAGTATTCAACGCACTTTATATGAAAGTTTTTATTATACCCATCTTAGTTGTCCATCATATTAGGACTAAATTCATAACCTAAGAAAATTACCATGTTGTTTAAGACTCTCAAAATAATATAAGTGAAGCATGAGAGTTCATCAATTTCTTCAAAATAAAGCCACCGCCGTGCTCTAAAGGATATAAGTGAAGCACTAGAGCAAATGATAAACTACTCCAAAAGATATAAGTGAAGATCAATGAGTAGTTGAATAATTATGTAACTATGTGAAGACTCTCTAACATTTAAGAATTTCAGATCTTGGGATATTATTCAAAACAACAAGCAAAACAAAATAAAATAAATTGACGCTCCAAGCAAAGCACATATCATGTGGTGAATAAAAATATAGCTCCAAGTAAAGTTACCGATGAACGAAGACAAAAGAGGGGATGCGATCCGGGGCATCCCCAAGCTTAGGCTCTTGCCACTCCTTATTCCATAGTCCATCGAATCCCAAAATTTGAAAACTTCGTAACACAAAACTCAACAGAAAACTCGTAAGCTCCGTTAGTATAAGGAAATAAATCACCACTTTTAGTACTGTTGTGAACTCATTCTTTATTTATATTGGTGTAATATCTACTGTATTCCAACTTCTTTATGGTTCATACCCTCCGATACTACTCATAGATTCATCAAAATAAGCAAACAACACATAGAAAACAGAATCTGTCAAAAACAGAACAGTCTGTAGTAATATGTAACTCTCGAATACTTATATAACTCCAAAAATTCTGAAATAAATTGGTGGAAGTGAGGAATTTGTCTATTAATCATCTGCAAAAAGAATCAACCTAAGAGCACTCTCCAGTAAAAAAAATGACAGCTAATCTCGTGAGCGCAAAGTTTATGTTTTTTACAGCAAGATCACATTAACTTTCACCCAAGTCTTCCCAAAGGTTCTACTTGGCACATTATTGAAACAAAAGCTATAAAACATGATTACTACAGTAGATTAATCATGTGGACACACAAAAACAGTAGGGGTAAATATTGGGTTGTCTCCCAACAAGCGCTTTTCTTTAATGCCTTTCTAGCTAGGCATGATGATTTCAGTGATGCTCACATAAAAGATAAGAATTGAAACATAATGGGAGCATCATGAAGAATATGACTAACACATTTAAGCCTAACCCACTTCCTATGTATAGGGATTTTGTGAGCAAACAATTTATGGGAATAAGAATCAACTAGCATAGGAAAGCAAAACAAGCATAACTTCAAGATTTTAAGCACATAGAGAGGAAACTTGGTATTATTGCAATTCCTACAAGCATATATTCCTCCCTCATAATAATTTTCAGTAGCATCATGAATGAATTAAACAATATAACCATCACATAAAGCATTCTTTTCATGATCTACAAGCATATAATTTTTATTACTCTCCACATAAGCAAATTCTTCTCATGAATAGTACTGGGAGCAAACTCAACAAAATTGTTAGAATACAACTTGTAATAGGATTAGAACTCCTACTCGGTTTGTAATAGGGTTAGGTCAGGTGCGGCTTGGCTCTTATATATACCTCTTGTACTGGCACAATATTGCATCAACAATTATTCAATACAATTATACATGGTATCAGACTTTCGATCCTAGGGTATGGCTAACCCGCCAGCCCTGCCACCGCTGCCACCGCCCGGCTACTTCGAGCGGCGCGCCGCCATCGTCGCCGCCAAGGTCGCCGCGGACACGACCTCCTCTGCCTCTACCTCTACTTTAGCTCTACCCCAACCAATACCCCCTTCCATCTCCTTCACCGACACTATCTCTGATATTAGCCCCTACATCCCCGTAACCCTAGACCTCGCTGCTCACAACTACTACCATTGGCATC
This sequence comes from Triticum dicoccoides, assembly GCF_002162155.2. NCBI lineage: Eukaryota > Viridiplantae > Streptophyta > Magnoliopsida > Poales > Poaceae > Triticum > Triticum dicoccoides. The sequence continues at coordinate 17,376,143 of NC_041387.1, forward strand.
ACCTCTTCGACGTCCACCCCTACGATGCAATCTCCGCTCTCACGTTACCGATGACTCTCTTACTCAACTTCATGATCCGCAATGGGTCAAGGATGATCTTGCCATTATTCAATGGATCTACATGCAAGTCTCCAGAAAGATCTTCAATCTCGTCCACTGTGATGGTGCCTCCGCCACCGATCTATGGGCGGCCCTTCGTCAGCTCTTCCAGGACAACATCGACGCTCGCGCCAACAATCTTCACACCGAGCTTCGGAATATGGTGCAAGGTGATTCACCAGTCGGCGTCTACTGCCAATGCCTCAAGGCGATCGCGGATGAACTCCGTGAACTTGGTGATCCGATCGATGATCGACAGCTCATCAACGTCCTCCTCGTCGGCCTCAGCGAGTGCTTCGAGAAGCACGCCTCCTTCATCCCTATGATGCGTCCGTTTCCCTCCTTCGCCGAGGTTCGCTCGATGGTCCAATGGGCCGATCGAACCCTAACTACGAAGGACTCCCGTCCTTAGGTCTTCACTGCTTCTCCTCACCCACCTGCGTCGACGCCGCCACCGCCACCTCCACCAACAGCACCTCCTCAACCATTCGGCCAACATCCAAGTCCCAACTACCGGGGCAAAAACCCTAGGCCGTCGTAGTTCCGCACGGCACCCGCTCCTGCTCCGCCTCGGTTCCACCAACTACACCACCATCGTCCCCGGCTTCATCAACTGCACCACCACCGCCGCCCGGATGGCCCCCAGCTCATGATCCATGGGCAGGGCTAGTCCAGGCGTGGCCTATGCCCTAGTCTGCCCCTACGCCATATGGTGCCCCGCCTGCCTATACCGGTGGCTAGCAGCCCAGTGCTCGTCCTCACACCGGCGCGCTGATAACCCACAAGTATAGGGGATCGCAACAGTTTTCGAGGGTAGAGTATTCAACCCAAATTTATTGATTCGACACAAGGGGAGCCAAAGAATATTCTCAAGTATTAGCAGTTGAGTTGTCAATTCAACCAAACCTAGATAACTTAGTATCTGCAGCAAAGTATTTAGTAGCAAAGTAGTATGGAAGTAATGGTAATAGTGATAAAAGTAGCAGTAGTAGATTTGTAGCAATTGTAACCGTAGCAACGGTAAAAGTAAATAAGCAAGCACAATATGTGAAAAGCTCGTAGGCATTGGATCAGTGATGGATAATTATGTCGGATGCGATTCCTCATGTAATAGTTATAACATAGGGTGACACAGAACTAGCTCCAATTCATCAATGTAATGTAGGCATGTATTCCGAATATAGTCATACGTGCTTATGGAAAAGAACTTGCATGACATATTTTGTCCTACCCTCCCATGGCGGCGAGGTTGAAATGATGTAGATGAAGACTAGAGGGGGGGTGAATAGGAGTTTTAAAACTTTTATGGATTTGGCTTTATCCTAATGCGGAATTAAACTAACGGATACTTTTCAAGCACAAATCCCAAAAATGCTAGGCTCAACTAAGTGCACCAACAACCTATGCTAAACAAGATAGGAAATTAAGAAAACTAGCAAGCACAAACTATATCACAAGATATGGAAATGAAGGAACAACTAAGCAATTCAACTATCACAAGATATATCAATATGGGAAAGTATGAATTGCGGAAAGTAAAGGGTGTGGGTATGAGATAACCACAAGTGAGTCGGGGATGCGGATTTATCCCGAAGTTCACACTCGTGAGAGTGCTAATCTCCGTTAGAGCGGTGCCGTAGCCAAAGCTCCGGGGTGTCACCAAGTGACTCATCGTATTCTCCCTTTCGAGTCACCCCCAACGGATGAGCCTCGATTCACTCGGGGTTGGTCTTGAAGGCGACCACCACACCTTTACAAACCTCTCCGGAGCACACCACAACCACGGAAGCTTCCGGAGGAACTTGACCACCTAGGCCAGTTGAACACCCTTCCTCGGAGCACACCACAAAAGGAAGCTTCCGGGAGAACCTTGGCCACATAGGCCTCTTCACAATCTTCTCAATATATCACCAAACCGTCTAGGAGGCGAAGCCTCCAAGAGTAATAAACTCACGGGCTCTCACACGAACAAATCGATGCGGGGAGCTCAAACCAATGCAACAAATGCAATGCAAGGTCAAGCAACAAATGCTCAACTCACTCTCTCAATCTCACAAGATGCAACTCAAGAAAGTGGGAGATTGAAGAGAGGGGATGCAATGGAGGAAATCAACAAATGACTCCAAGATCCATCCACAAATCACCCTTCACTTAGAAGGGAGATAGGGGTTTGGGAGAGGTGGTAAGAGGCTCAAAATGATGTTTAGAATGTGAATGAACAACCCCCAAACCGGTGGGGAGGAAGGGCTCTTTTATAGCCAACTTCCAAAACTAGCCGTTGGGGCTCCAACAGACACTTCCTGGACTCCCCGTGCCCACGGGGGTTTAGACCCCGTGCCCACGGGGTCCCATGCGCACGGTACAAGCCCGTGTGCACGGGGGCCCCGTGCCCACGGGGGTCAAAAACCCCGTGTCCACGGGGTACCTAGAACAACCTGCAGCAGCCCACTAAAACAACGATAACTTTGGCATACGGACTCCGAATTCGATGATCTTGGGCTTGTTTTGAAGCTATGGAAAAGGCCAAGGTCCTCACATAGAGAACCACCCAAGATTAACAATAAATAATGATGCAAGTAATGCAAAGGTTTGAGCTCTCTACATGCAACATGATCAAGCTACTTGCCCGAGAGTCCCTCTTGATAGTACGACTATCAAACTATAATCCGGTCTCCCTCCAAGCACCATGAGACCGGCAAAACTAGGAAAACCCAGCTAAGGTATACCTTTGCCTTGCATATTCAACTTGAGCTTGGTGATGACTCCAATGCTTGTCTCAAGTTGGAATCCCTTTCTTGTCCACAACCACTTGGTGAAGATGCTTGAATTGATTCCTCATATTGCAATGAGGGAAGCCTTAACTTAAGCCCATATTCACATGAGCATTATCATGATGTGGACCGCAAGCTTCAAAGCATATAACCTCCAGCTTCTCATCTTGCACTTGGAATCCTCGAACCCGATTACCATCACCACTTGATGTCATCCACACATAGGCTACTTGAGATCTTTCCTTTTGATGCAAGCCCATGAGAAACACCTAACCCACATAGACATACCAAACACATAGCATGGGTTAGGTAACAAAGCACAATTCACAATTACTTACCATACCACTAGATCACTTGATCTCACGTGGTACAATGTTTGTGCTTTGAGATTTGACCACTTAGATATAATCTTTGAGCTTCATCTTGGTCAACCAACATCTTTACTCGAAGCTCCATCTTGGTTTCTTGAAAGCCAGAATGAACTCTTCATTTCCCTTCATTGCTTCAAGACTATATCACCAAAGACTCTTCCATGACCATATCAAGTTCCACTATGAATATCATCTTGGTCACCACTTGCCCTTCTAAAAACTCCATCACAATATCTTGAGAGGCATAATGAATTCGTCACTCTAGTTGCTTGCTTCAAGACTTGATCAACCGCCCCAACACATGATCTCACCATGATCTTGTCTTGAGACCATAACTTGAATTCTTCTCTTTGATTACTCTCTCAAGCCTTGATCCTCAGAAGCCCAAATATATCAATCTTTGAGATCCTCCAATGCACTCCATCATGAACATAATTAGATTAGGCATTGAAACCAATCTTGATGGCTTCAATAGAAGTACCCGAAGACCAACTTGAAACCTCACTGGATATGGGATCTCGAGAGCCAACACCTAGGCCAAGTAAGCATGGGGTATCCAGAGAGTTGACACTCGACCCCGTGCGCACGATACAAGCCCGTGTGCACGGGGTATCCAGAGAAGGATACCATGAGGACTTCTTCGGATGCTTTGATGGAAGACTTCACAAAACAGCCCAATGCACTTCAAGCATCACTATGGAACATATCTTCATATAAGATTCAATGCACTTGATGCTCCATAGGAATTGTCATTTAGTACCAAAGCATAGGGGAAATATATCTTCATATATATGGACTTCATCCTTGATTCTGTCCAATATCCTTGAGGCACTATATTCATATATATATATGGACTTCATCCTTGATTCCGTCCAATATCCTTGAGGCACTATCTTCATATATATGGACTTCATACTTGATTCCGTCCAATATCCTTGAGGCACTATCTATGGACAAAACCTTCAAATATATCTCACTGAAAACATTAGTCCATAGAGATTGTCATTTAATTACCAAAACCACACTTAGGGGCTACATGCCCTTTCAGGGGTCCTAGTGGAAACTAAGGGATATTAAGGCCTCCTTTTAATAGAGTACCGGACCAAAGCATTAACACATAGTGAATACATGAACTCCTCAAACTATGGTCATCACCGAGAAGTATCCTGATTATTGTCACTTTGGGGTTGTCAGATCATAACACGTAATAGGTGACTATAGACTTGCAAGATAGGATCAAGAACTCACATATATTCATGAAAACATAATAGGTTCAGATCTGAAATCATGGCACTCGGGCCCTAGTGACAAGCATTAAGCATAGCAAAGTCATAGCAACATCAATCTCAGAACATAGTGGATACTAGGGATCAAACCCTAACAAAAATAAATTAATTACATGGTAAATCTCATCCAACCCATCACCGTCTAGCAAGCCTACGATGGAATTACTCACGCACGGCGGTGAGCATCATAAAATTGGTGATGGAGGATGGTTGATGATGACGACGGCGATGAATCCCCCTCTCCGGAGCCCAGAACGGACTCCAGATCAGCCCTCCCGAGAGAGATTAGGGCTTGGCGGCAGCTCCGTATCGTAAAACGCGATGAAACTTTCTCTCTGATTTTTTTCTCCGCGAAAGCAAATATATGGAGTTGGAGTTGAGGTCGGTGGACATCCAGGGGCCCACGAGGCAGGGGGCGCGCCCAGGGGAAGGGGGCGCGCCTCCCAACCTCGTGGACAGGGTGTCGGCCTCCTGGCCTTGATTCTTTCGCCAGTATTTTTTTATTAATTCCAAAAATAATCTCCGAGGAGTTTCAGGTCATTCCGAGAACTTTTGTTTTTGCACAAAGATAACACCATGGCAATTCTGCTGAAAATAGTGTCAGTCCAGGTTAGTTCCATTCAAATCATGCAAGTTAGAGTTCAAAACAAGGGCAAAAGTGTTTGGAAAAGTAGATACGACGGAGACATATCAACTCCCCCAAGCTTAAACCTTTGCTTGTCCTCAAGCAATTCAGTTGATAAACTGAAAGTGATAAAGAAAAAACTTCTACAAACTTTGTTTGCTCTTGTTGTCGCAAATATGTAAAGCCAGCATTCAGGTTTTCAGCAAAGATTATGAACTAACCACATTCACAATAACATTTAGGTCTCATGTTTACTCATATCAATGGCATAATCAACTAGCGAGCAATAATAATAAATCTCGGATGACAACACTTTCTCAAAACAATCATAATATGATAAAACAAGATGGTATCTCGCTAGCCCTTTCTGAGACCGCAAAACATAAATGTAGAGAACCTTTAAAGATCAAGGACTAACTAAACATTGTAATTCATGGTAAAAGAGATCTAGTCATAGTCATGCCCAATATAAACTAATAGTAATGCATGAAAATGACAGCGGTGCTCTCCAGCGGGTGCTTTTTAATAAGAGGGTGATGACTCAACATAAAAGTAAATAGATAGGACCTTTGCAAAGGGAAGCAGGGATTTGTAGAGGTGCCAGAGATCGATTTTGAAATGGAGATGAATAACATTTTGAGCGGTATACTTTCATTGTCAACATAACAACTACGAGATCTTGATATCTTCCATGCTACACACATTATAGGCGGTTCCCAAACAGAATGGTAAAATTTATACTCCCCCTCCACCAACAAGCACACTCCACGGCTGGTCTGAAACAACGAGTACTGTCCAACTAACAGCAATCCTGGGGGAGTTTTGTTTGCAATTATTTTGATTTGATTTGAGCATGGGACTGGGCATCCCGGTGACCGGCCATTTTCTCGTGAGTGAGGAGCGGAGTCCACTCCTCTTGAGAATAACCCACCTAGCATGGAAGATACAGACATCCCTAGTTGATACATGAGCTCTTCGAGCATACAAAACAGAATTTCATTTGAAGGTTTGGAGTTTGGCACATACAAATTTACTTGGAATGGCAGGTAGATACCGCATATAGGAAGGTATGGTGGACTCATATGGAATAACTTTGGGGTTTATGGAGTTTGGATGCACAGGCAGTATTCCCGCTTAGTACAGGTGAAGGCTAGAAAAAGACTAGGAAGCGACCAACTGAGAGAGCGACAGCAGTCATGAACATGCATTAAAATTAATCAACATCGAGTGCAAGCATGAGTAGGATATAATCCACCATGAACATAAATATCGTGAAGGCTATGTTGATTTTGTTTCAACTACATGTGTGAACATGTGCCAAGTCGAGTCACTCAATTCATTCAAAGGAGGATACCACCCTATCATACCACATCACAACCATTTTAATAGCATGTTGGCACACAAGGTAAACCATTATAAACTCATAGCTAATTAAGCATGGCATAAGCAACTATAATCTCTAATTGTTATTGCAAACATGTTTATTCATAATAGGCTGAATCAGGAACGATGAACTAATCATATTTACAAAAACAAGAGAGGTCGAGTTCATACCAGCTTCTCTCATCTCAATCAGTCCATCATATATCGTCATTATTGCCTTTCACTTGCACGACCGAACGGTGTGTATAATAATAATAGTGCACGTGCATTGGACTAAGCTGGAATCTGGAAGCATCCAATTCAAGGGATAAGACAAGGTAATATGGGCTCTTGATTAAATCAACAATCGTGCATAAAAGAACCACTTAACATTTTCATTATGGTCTTCTCCTCTCGACCCCCAAAGGAAAGAAAGGAAATAAAACTATTTACACGGGAAAACTCCCAACAAGTAAAAGAAGAACGAGAAATCTTTTTGGGTTTTCTTTTAATTATTACTGCAAGCATGGAAATTAAACTAACTAATTTTTTGGTTTTTCTTAAGGGTTATCAAACACACAAGAAGAAAACTAGAAAAAGAAATTAAACTAGCATGGATAGTACAATGAAAAAGTATGAACACCGACAACTAGAGTGAGTGTGTGAACATGAATGTAATGTTGGTGAGAAATACGTACTCCCACAAGCTTAGGCTTTTGGCCTAAGTTGGTCTATGGCCACGGGTAGCCTGGATGATATCCGAAGTTTTAACTGGGGTCGTACTGAGATGCAGTAGCCAGTGCCTCCTGAGCTGCAGCATGGCGGCGAGCTGCCTCCGTCCTCCTCTCGTACTCATTTGCCTCCTCCCTGGTGATAACATATCTTCCTTTTGCCTGATAATCAAAGAGGGCAGGAGCAGGGAGAGTAATATGGACAATGCGACGTCTGTCAAAGATTAGTCGATATTGGAGGAACTGTTCGTTCCTCTCAAGAAAATGATGATTAACCATGGCATTATAATCTAAATAAGCGGGAGGCAACTCCCTATCATCTTCATGTACAGGTATACCAAGATAACTAGCCACACGGGTCGCATAAATCCCTCCAAACAAATCTCCAACTAAACCATTATTATGCAACCTATTTGCAACAATTGCCCCCAAGTTGTATTGTTTATCACCTAATACAACACTCTTGAGAACACAAAGATCAGGAACATACATGTGACATGCTTCATCTTTACCGTTAATGCATCTAGCAATGAAGAGAGCAAAATAATGTATAGCAGGAAAGTGAATGCTCCCTATGGTAGCTTGTGCTATTTCTCTAGATTCTCCCACAATGATACTAGCAAGAAAGTCTTTATATTCAGATTTACGGGGTTCATTAACACTATCCCACTGCGGGAGTTTGCAAGCAGTAGTGAAATCCTCTAGGTCCATGGTATATGATTGATCATAAATATCAAACAGGACACTTTGAGAATTTCGCGAAGATGTAAATTTAAACCTTCTCACAAATGAATCCATCAAATAGTAGTACCGAGGACACTTATCTTGCATGAAGTCCTCAAGATCGGCATTACGGACATATGCATCAAATTCATCCTTGATGCATGCATTAACCATAAACTCTTCTGACGGCCATTCACAAGGCCGCACATCAGCTTCCCTTGGTGGTTCGTCGTCTTGCTCATGCATTGCAAGTCTAGGTCCTTTCTTTCTTGAAGAACCACCTTGGTACATTTTCCTAGACATATTTCTTCCTCTGAAAAATTTCTGAAATTTTTAGTAACTCAAAATAAAAGTGAATCAAACTCAACAAGATTGATAGCAACTACTCCCACAAGTGCCTAGAGCCTATATCATGCATTAGAATTACTTGGGACCTCATAAATTTGACATGCAAGCTCAAGAATAGGGTCACCTAGGCAGCAAAAATTTGCAATGAATAAAGCACTAGAACAAAAACTAATTGGACCATTGGAGGAGTCACATACCAAAGAACAATCCCCCAAAGTAGTTTTGTGAATGGAGCTTTGAGCAAGGAGATCGAAAATGGCAGCAAAGTGAGCTAGAACTCGTGCTTGAGCTGGATGGTGATTCTTTTTGGGAGGAAGATGAAGTGTGTGGGCGCAGGAATAAGTGGAGGGGGCCACCATGGACCCACGAGGCAGGGGGGCGCGCCCTGTAGGGGTGGGCGCGCCCTGGACCCTCGTGGCCAGGTGCCAGCTCCCCCTGCTGTGTTCTCAGTGCCAAATATTCTCAAATATTCCAGAAAAAATCATACTAAATTGGCAGGGCATTTGGAGAAATTTTATTCTCGGGTATTTTTTTATTGCATGGATAATTCAGAAAACACTATTTTCTTTATTTATTATAAATAACAGAAAGTAAAAAGAGGGTACAGAAGGTTGTGCCTTCTAACTTCATCCATCTCATGATCATCAAAAGGAATCCGTTAACAAGGTTGATCAAGTCTTTTTAACAAACTCATTCCGAATAACATGGAACCAGAGAAATTTCGAATAACACTAGGTTTCCTCAACGGGGATATGAACATCCCCAATAATAAGAATATCATATCTCTTCTTAACAGTAGGAAGAGGAAATTCAAAACCTCCAATAATGATAGTTGGAATTTTTCCAATATAATTGATGCTATGAACTTGAAGTTGTTTCCTCGGAAAGTGTACCATATGCTCATTATCATTAACATGAAAAGTGACATTGCCTTTGTTGCAATCAATAACAGCCCCTGCAGTATTCAAAAAGGGTCTACCAAGGATAATCTACATACTATCGTCCTCGGGAATATCAAGAATAACAAAGTTTGTTAAGATAGTGACATTTGCAACCACAACAGGCACATCCTCACAAATACCGACATGTATAGCAGTTGATTTATCGACCATTGGCAAAGATATTTCAGTAGGTGTCAACTTATTCAATTCAAGTCTACGATATAAAGAGAGAGAGGCATAACACTAACACTGGCTCCAAGATCACATAAAGCAGTTTTAACATAGTTTCTTTTAATAGAGCATGGTATAGTTGGTACCCCTGGATCTCCAAGTTTCTTAGGTATTCCACCCTTAAAAGTATAATGCAAGCATGGTGGAAATTTCAGCTTCCGGTATCTTTCTTTTATTTGTAATGATACCCTTCATGTATTTAGCATAAGGATTTACTTTAAGCATATCAGTTAAGCACATACGTAAGAAGATAGGTCTAATCATTTCAGCAAAGCGCTCAAAATCCTCATCATCCTTTTTCTTGGATGGCTTAGGAGGAAAAGGCATGGGTTTCTGAACCCATGGTTCTCTTTCTTTACCGTGCTTCCTAGCAACAAAGTCTCTCTTATCATAACGTTGATTCTTTGATTGTGGGTTATCAAGATCAACAACAGGTTCAATCTCTACATCATTATTATTGCTAGGTTGAGCATCAACATGAACATTATCATTAACATTATCACTAGGTTCATGTTCATCACCAGATTATGTTTCAGCATCAGAAATATAAATATCATTGGGATTCTCAGGTGTGTCTACAACAGGTGTACTAGAAGCATGCAAAGTCTTACCATTTTTCTTTTTCTTCTTTTTAGAAGGACTAGGTGCATCTACATTATTTCTCTGAGAATCTTGCTCAATTCTCTTAGGGTGGCCTTCAGGATACAAAGGTTCCTGAGTCATCTTACCAGTTCTAGTAGCCACTCTAAAAGCAAAATCATGTTTATTATTTAATTCATCAAGCAAATCACTTTGAGCTTTAAGTACTTGTTCTGCTTGAGTGGTAACCATAGAAGCATATTTACTAATGAGTTTAAGTTCACCTTTAACTCTAGCCATATAATCACTCAAGCGTCCAATCATGTAAGAATTACTCTTTAATTCTCTACCAACATAAGCATTGAAATTTTCTTGTCTAGCCATAAAGTCATCAAATTCATCTAAACATTGGCTAGGAAACTTAGTAGACGGGATTTCAACCTTATCATATCTATAGAGAGAATTTACCTCTACTACCTGTGTCGGGTTATCAAGACCATGTGTTTCTTCAATAAGTGGTGTATTAAGACCATGTATTTCTTCAACAGGAGGTAAATTCTTAACATCTTTAGCTTTAATACCTTTTCTTTCATAGATTTCTTTGCCTCTTGCATATCTTCAGGATTGAGAAATAGAACTCCCCTTTTCTTCGGAGTTGGTTTAGGAATAGTCTCAGGAATTGGCTCAGGAGTTGGCTCACGAAGTGTCCAATTATTTTCATTAGTAAACATATTATTCAATAGCAATTCAGCTTGATCGACTGTTCTTTCCCTGAAAACACGACCAACACAACTATCCAAGTGGTCCTTGGAAGCATCGATTAGTCCATTATAAAATATATCAAGTATTTCATTTTTCTTAAGAGGATGATCAGGCAAAGCATTAAGTAATCGGAGAAGCCTCCCCCAAGCTTGTGGGAGACTCTCTTCTTCAATTTGCACAAAATTATATATTTCCCTCAAGGCAGCTTGTTTCTTATGAGCAGGGAAATATTTAGCAGAGAAGTAATAAATCATATCCTAGGGACTACGCACAAAACCAGGATCAAGAGAATTAAATCAAGTTTTAGCATCACCCTTTAATGAGAATGGAAACATTTTAAGGATATAATAGTAGCGAGATTTCTAATTATTAGTGAACAGGGTGGCTATATCATTCAATTTAGTAAGATGTGCCACAACAGTTTCAGATTCATAGCCATAAAAAGGATCAGATTCAACCAAAGTAATTATCTCAGGGTCGATAGAGAATTCATAATCCTTATCAGTAACAAAGATAGGTGAAGTAGCAAAAGCAGGGTCATATTTCATTCTAGCATTCAGAGTTTTCTGTTTCAGTTTAGCTAATAACTTCTTAAGATCAGATCTATCATTACAAGCAAGAAAATCTCTAGCAGTTTCTTCATCCATAACATAACCCTCAGGAACAATAGGCAATTCATATTTAGGGGGAGAACCTTCATCATCACTATCTTCAATAATATCAGTTTCAATTATTTCATTCTCTCTAGCCCTAGCAAGTTGTTCATCAGGAAATTCACCTAATGGCACAGTAGTATCAAGCACAGAAGTAGTTTCATCATAAGTATCATGCATAGCAGAAGTGGCATCATCAATAGCATGCGACATATCAGAATTCATAGCAGTAGCAGGTTTAGGTGTCGCAAGCTTACTCATAACAGGAGAATCTAGTGCATAGCTAGATGGCAGTTCCTTACCTCCCCTCGTAGTTGAGGGAAAAATCTTAGTTCTTTCATCTTTCAAGTTCCTCATAGTGATCAGCAGATATAAATCCCAAGTGACTCAAAGAATAGAGCTATGCTACCCGGCAATGACACTAGAAAATAGTCTTGATAACCCACAAGTATAGGGGATCGCAACAGTTTTTGAGGGTAGAGTATTCAACCCAAATTTATTGATTCGACACAAGGGGAGCCAAAGAATATTCTCAAGTATTAGTAGTTGAGTTGTCAATTCAACCACACCTAGATAACTTAGTATCTGCAACAAAGTATTTAGTAGCAAAGTAGTATGGAAGTAACGGTAACAGTGATAAAAGTAGCAGTAGTAGATTTGTAGCAATTGTAACAGTAGCAATGGTAAAGTAAATAAGCAAGCACAATATGTGAAAAGCTCGTAGGCATTGGATCAGTGATGGATAATTATGTCAGATGCGATTCCTCATGTAATAGTTATGACATAGGGTGGCACAGAACTAGCTCCAATTCATCAATGTAATGTAGGCATGTATTCTGAATATAGTCATACGTGCTTATGAAAAAGAACTTGCATGACATCTTTTGTCCTACCCTCCCGTGGCAGCGGGGTCCTAGTGGAAACTAAGGGATATTAAGGCCTCCTTTTAATAGAGTACCGGACCAAAGCATTAACACATAGTGAATACATGAACTCCTCAAACTACGGTCATCACCGAGAAGTATCTCGATTATTGTCACTTCGGGGTTGTTGGATCATAACACGTAATAGGTGACTATAGACTTGTAAGATAAGATCAAGAACTCACATATATTCATGAAAACATAATAGGTTCAGATCTGAAATCATGGCACTCGGGTCCTAGTGACAAGCATTAAGCATAGCAAAGTCATAGTAACATCAATCTCAGAACATAGTGGATACTAGGGATCAAACCCTAACAAAACTAACTTAACTACATGGTAAATATCATCCAACCCATCACCGTCCAGCAAGCCTACGATGGAATTACTCACGCACGGCGGTGAGCATCATGAAATTGGTGGTGGAGGATGATTGATGATGACGACGATGATGAATCCCCCTCTCCGGAGCCCCGAACGGACTCCAGATCAGCCCTCCCAAGAGAGATTAGGGCTTGGCGGCGGCTCCGTATCGTAAAATGCGATGAAACTTTCTCTCTAACTTTTTTCTCCGTGAAAGCAAATATATGGAGTTGGAGTTGAGGTCAGTGGACATCCAGGGGGGCCCACGAGGCAGGGGGGCGCGCCCAGGGGGAGGGGGCGTGCCTCCCACCCTCGTGAACAGGGTGTGGGCCCTCTGGCCTTGATTCTTTTGCCAGTATTTTTTATTAATTCCAAAAATAATCTCCGAGGAGTTTCAGGTCATTCCGAGAACTTTTGTTTCCGCACAAAGATAATACCATGGCAATTCTGCTGAAAACAGCGTCAGTCCGGGTTAGTTCCATTCAAATCATGCAAGTTAGAGTCCAAAATAAGGGCAAAAGTGTTTGGAAAAGTAGATACGGTGGAGACATATCACGCGCCCGTCCTCGCACCTCGACAGCCGACGGCCGCTGATACGTCCATTTTGCATCATGCTTTTATATCGATATTTATTGCATTATGGGATGTTATTACACGTTATGTCACAATACGTATGCCTATTCTCTCTTATCTTACAAGGTTTACATGAAGAGGGAGAATGCCGGCAGTTGGAATTCTGGGCTGGAAAAGGAGCAAATATTAGAGACCTATTCTGCACAACTCCAAAAGTCCTGAAACTCCGTGAAAGTTATTTTTTGAATTAATAAAAAATATTGAGTGGAAGAAGTTCCAGAGGGGGGCCACCCACTGTCCACGGGGGTGGGGGCAGCCCTACCCCCCTGGGCGCGCCCCCCTGCCTCGTGGGCCCCCTGGCAGCCTTCCGATGACCATCTTCTGCTATATGAAGTCTTTTACCCTGGAAAAAATCATAAGCAAGCTTTCGGGACGAAACACCGCCGCCACGAGGCGGAACCTTGGCGGAACCAATCTAGGGCTCCGGCGGAGCTGTTCTGCCAGAGAAACTTCTCTCATCGGGAGGGGGTCAATCTCCATCAACATCTTCACCAGCACCATCTCCTCTCAAACCCTAGTTCATCTCTTGTATGCAATCTTTGTCCCAAAACCTCAGATTGCTAGTAAAAACTTGTGGGTCATCAAGACTCTCTTCTGGCGCCGTTGCCGGGGAGTGAAGCGCCTTTGGTAAGTGGAACTTGGTAAGAAAAAAATTTATATAGTGTGCTTAAATTTACTGTCACTTGTTACTATGGAACATAATCCTTTGAGGGGCTTGTTCGGGGTATCTTCACCCCGACCAGTAGAGCAAAGAGTTGCTCCTCAACCTACTGAACCTACTGAAAATGTTTACTTTGAAATTCCTTCGGGTATGATAGAGAAACTGCTAGCTAATCCTTTTATAGGAGATGGAGCATTGCATCCCGATTTGCACCTATTCTATGTGGATGAAGTTTGTGGATTATTTAAGCTTGCAGGTATGCCCGATGATGTTGTCAAGAAGAAGGTCTTCCCTTTATCTTTGAAGGGAGATGCATTGACATGGTTTAGGCTATGTGATGATATGGGATCATGGAACTACAAACGATTGAAATTGGAATTTCATCAGAAGTTTTATCCTATGCATCTTGTTCATCGTGATCATAATTTTATATTTAATTTTTGGCCTCGCGAAGGAGAAAGCACCGCTCAAGCTTGGGGGAGGCTTAAGTCAATGTTATATTCATGCCCCAATCATGAGCTCTCAAGAGAAATGATTATTCAAAAATTTATGCTCGGCTTTCTCTCAACAATCGCTCCATGCTCGATACTTCTCGTGCTGGTTCTTTTATGATGAAGACTATTGAATTCAAATGGGATTTATTGGAAAGAATTAAATGCAACTCTGAAGATTGGGATCTCGACAAAGGTAAGGAGTCAGGTATGGCACCTAAGTTTGATTGTGTTAAATCTTTTATGGATAGCGATGCTTTTCGTGAATTTAGCACTAAATATGGACTTGACTCTGAGATAGTAGCTTCTTTCTGTGAATCATTTGCTACTCATGTTGACCTCCCTAAGGAGAAGTGGTTTAAATATAATCCTCACACTGAAGTAAAAGTAGTTGCACCTATTAAAGTTGAAGAAAACATTATCACTTATAATGATCCTGTTGTTCCTACTACCTATATTGAGAAACCACCTTCCCTGTTAGGATAAAGGATCATGCTAAAGCTTCAACTGTGGTTCGTAAGAGTAATACTAAAACACCTACACCACCTGAGAAAATTAAAGTTGAACCTAGTATTGCTATGGTTAAAGATCTCTTGGCTGATAATATTGATGGGCATGTTATTTACTTCTGTGATGAAGCTGCTAGAATTGCTAAACCTGATACTAAGAATAAACATAGACCTGTTGTGGGCATGCCTGTTATTTCTGTTAAAATAGGAGATCATTGTTATCATGTCTTATGTGATATGGGTGCTAGTGCTAGTGCAATACCTCATTCCTTATAGAAAGAAATTATGCATGATATTGCACCTACTGAGATAGAAGAAATAGATGTTACAATTAAGCTTGCCAATAGAGATACTATTTCGCTAGTTGGGATTGTTAGAGATGTTGAAATCTTGTGTGGGAAAGTTAAATATCCTGCTGATTTTCTTGTTCTTGGTTCCCCACAAGATAGCTTTTGTCCCATCATATTTGGTAGACCTTTCTTGAATACTGTTAATGCTAAGATAGATTGCGAAAAGGATATTGTCACTATTGGTTTAGGGATATGTCTCATGAGTTTAACTTTGCTAAATTTCGTAGACAACCCCATGATAAAGAATTGCCTAGTAAGGATGAAATTATTAGTCTTGCTTCTATTGCCGTACCTCCTAATGATCCTTTAGAACAATATTTGCTAGACCATGAAAATGATATGTTTATGAATGAAAGAAGGGAGATAGATGAAGTATTCTTTAAACAGGGACCTATTTTGAAACACAACTTGCCTATTGAAATCCTAGGTGATCCTCCACCACCCAAGGGAGATCCTGTCTTTGAGCTTAAACCATTACCTGATACTCTTAAATATGCTTATCTTGATGAAAAGAAGATATATCCTGTTATTATTAGTGCTAACCTTTCAAAGCAGGAAGAGGAGAGATTATTGAAAACTCTGAAGAAGCACCATGCTGCTATTGGATATACTCTTGATGATCTTAAGGGCATTAGTCCCACTCTATGCCAACACAAAATTAAATTGGAGAAAGACGCCAAACCAGTTATTGATCACCAACGTCGGTTAAATCCTAAGATGAAAGAAGTGGTAAGAAAAGAAATACTAAAGCTCCTGGAGGAAGGTATAATTTATCCCGTTGTTGATAGTCAGTGGGTAAGTCATGTCCATTGTGTCCCTAAGAAGGGAGGTATTACTGTTGTTCCTAATGATAAAGATGAATTGATCCCACAAAGAATTGTTACAGGTTATAGGATGGTAATTGATTTCCGCAAATTAAATAAAGCTACTAAAAAAGATCATTACCCTTTACCTTTTATCGATCAAATGCTAGAAAGATTATCCAAACATACACATTTTTGCTTTCTAGATGGTTACTCTGGTTTCTCTCAAATACCTGTGTCAGCAGAGGATCAAGAAAAGACCACTTTTACTTGCCCTTTCAGTACTTTTTCTTATAGACCTATGCCTTTTGGTTTATATAATGCACCTACTACCTTTCAAAGATGCATGATGGCTATATTCTTTGACTTTTGTGAAAATATTGTTGAGGTTTTCATGGATGATTTCTCTATTTATGGATCTTCTTTTGATGATTGCTTGAGCAACCTTGAATGAGTTTTGCAGAGATGCGAAGATACTAGTCTTGTCTTGAATTGGGAAAAGTGCCACTTTATGTTTAATAAAGGCATTGTCTTGGGGTATAAAATTTCTGAAAGAGGTATTGAAGTTGATAAAGCTAAAGTTGATGCTATTGAAAAGATGTCGTGTCCTAAGGAAATCAAAGGTATAAGAAGTTTCCTTGGTCATGCCGGTTTTTATAGGAGGTTCATTAAGGACTTCTCTAAAATTTCTAGGCCTTTGACTAATTTATTACAAAAATATATTCCTTTTGTCTTCGATGATGATTGTGAAGAAGCATTTGAAATACTTAAGAAAGCTTTGATTTCTGCACCTATTGTTCAGCCACCTGATTGGAATTCACCCTTTGAAATTATGTGTGATGCTAGTGATTATGCTGTAGGGGCTGTTCTAGGACAAAGAGTTGATAACAAACTAAATGTTATTCAATATGCTAGTAAAACTCTAGACAGTGCGCAGAGAAACTATGCTACTACTAAAAAAGATTTTTTTTAGCAGTCGTATTTGCTTGTGATAAGTTCAGACCTTATATTGTTGATTCTAAAGTAACTATTCACACTGATCATGCTGCTATTAAATATCTTATGGAAAAGAAAGATGCTAAACCTAGAATTATTAGATGGGTTCTCCTAGTACAAGAATTTGATTTGCATATTATTGATAGAAAGGGAGCTGAGAACCCCGTTGTAGACAACTTGTCTAGGTTAGAGAATGTTCTTGATGACCAACTACCTATTGATGATAGCTTTCCTGATGAAAAATTAGCTGTCATAAATGCTTCTCACAATGCTCCATGGTATGCTGATTATGCTAATTACATTGTTGATAAATTTATACCACCTAGTTTCACATACCAGCAAAAGAAAAAGTTTTTCTATGATTTAAGACACTACTTCTGGGATGACCCACACCTTTATAAAGAAGGAGTAGATGGTGTTATTATACGTTGGGTACCTGAGCATGAACAGGAATAGATCCTTCGCAAGTGTCGCTCCGAGGCATATGGAGGACATCACGCTGGAGATAGAAGTGCACATAAGGTATTGCAATCCGGTTTTTATTGGCCTACTCTCTTCAAGGATGCCCGTAAGTTTGTCTTGTCTTGTGATGAATGTCAAAGAATTGGTAATATTAGTAGACGTCAAGAAATGCCTATGAATTATTCACTTATTACTGAACCATTTGATGTTTGGGGCTTTGATTATATGGGACCGTTTCCTTCCTCTAATGGTTATACACATATTTTAGTTGCTGTTGATTACGTTACTAAGTGGGTAGAAGCTATTCCAACTAGTAGTGTTGATCATAACACCTCTATTAAGATGCTTAAAGAAGTTATTTTTATGAGGTTTGGAGTCCCTAGATACCTAATGACTTATGGTGGTTCACATCTTATTCATGGTGCTTTTCATAAAATGCTTGCTAAGTATGATGTTAATCATAGAATTGCATCTCCATATCACCCACAGTCTAGTGGCCAAGTAGAACTAAGTAACAGAGAGCTTAAATTGATTTTGCAAAAGACTGTTAATAGATCTAGAAATAATTGGTCCAAGAAACTTGATGATGCATTATGGGCTTATAGAACTGCATAAAAATCCTATGGGTATGTCTCCATATAAAATGGTTTATGGAAAAGCATGTCATTTACCTCTCGAACTAGAACATAAGGCATATTGGGCCATTAAAGAGCTCAATTATGACTTCAAACTTGTCGGTGAGAAGAGGTTATTTGACATTAGCTCACTTGATGAATGGAGAACTCAAGCCTATGAAAATGCCAAACTGTTTAAGGAAAAAGTTAAAAGATGGCATGACAAAAGGATACAAAAGCGCGAGTTTAATATAGGTGATTATGTGTTGCTATACAACTCTCGTTTAAGATTTTTTGGTAGGAAAACTTCTCTCTAAATGGGAAGGCCCTTACGTTATCGAGGAGGTCTATCGTTCCGGTGCCACAAAAATCAACAACTTCGAAGGCCCAAATCCGAAGGTGGTGAACGGTCAAAGAATCAAACATTATATCTCAGTCTCAGGTAATCCTATAAATGTTGAAACTAATATTATTGAAACCGTAACCCCGGAGGAATACATAAGGGACACTTTCCAGAATGTTTCAGACTCCAAAAAGGAATAGGTATGTGGTACGGTAAGTAAACAGACTCCAAAACAGTTCTAATATCAATTTTTCTCCGTTTTGGAATATTTAAGAAAATAGGAAAATAAGAAGTAGTCCGGGAAGGACACGAGGCGTCCACGAGGGTGGAGGGCGTGCCCTACCCCCTGGGCGCGCCCCCTGCCTCGTGGGCACCTCATGTGCTCTCCGGACTCCCTTTTCTTGCACGATACTTCTTTTGGTCGGTAAAAATTCATTATATAATCTCCCGAAGGTTTTGACCATCATATCATGCAAATATCCTCTGTCTTTGTTTCGAGCTGTTTTCTGTCAAATTTGTCAAGGCCAGGCATCATGTCGTCACCCTCCTTCAACAATGAAGGCAAAGATGCTTGGCTGATGAAGATGGAGCTGAAGAGAGAAGAACCCGGGGAGATCAACAAGGAGGATAAGATCAAGAAGGTCATGGAGGATCAAGCTCCGTCGGAAGAAGAAGACATCCAATCTCTTCCCGACCTCTTTACCCCAACTGAGATTGAAGCTTTCAAGATGATTGAGTTAGCTCACATACAAAACAAGTATCTCACATGTGAAAATATTTTGTTGAAGGATCATATTGTCGCACTCAAGGGAATTATCCGCAAATTGGAAGAGCTCCTACGCTCGATGTGCGACTATCCATCATCATCACCACCTTCTTCACCAGCAAAGGGGACATAATTACATGGGTATGGGCACTCCCCTTGGCAACTGCCAAGCTTGGGGGAGTTTCCCCTGTATCGTATCACCATCACACTCCTATCTTTACTGTTTTACTTAGTTCGGTCCTTTTAGTAATATCTTGATCTAGTAGAATAAAGTTTTTAGTATGATTTAGCTTTGAGTTTTGCTTTATGATCCCTATATGTAATCGAGTCCGTGAGCTATATATAATAAAGATTAGTGTTGAGTCAAGGGCTTTGCTATATTGCTATGATCTTGAGGGAATAAAAGAATAAAAAGAAATAAAGAGATCATATTGATCTTATGGAGAGTAATGACTTCACATATAAGAGTATGATGATTAAAAGTTGTTGAGAGTTGGCAAACATAGTTTTGGTCATCGTTGCAATTAATAATAAGTAATAAAGAAAGAGAGGTTCTCACATATAAATATACTATCTTGGACATCTTTTATGATTGTGAGCACTCATTAAAATATTGCATGCTAAATAGTTGATGTTGGACAAGGAAGACAACATAATGGGTTATGTTTTCTTATATCCGAAATAAAGTACATTGTCATGGATCATCCAACATGTTGAGCTTGCCTTTCCCCCTCATGCTAGCCAAATTCCTTGCACCAAGTAGAGATACTACTTGTGCTTCCAAACATCCTTAAACCCAATTTTGCCATGAGAGTCCACCATATCTACTTATGGATTGAGTAAGATCCTTCAAGTAAGTTGTCATGTTGCATGCAATAAAAATTGCTTTTTAAATATGTATGACTTATTAATGTGGAGAAAATAAGCTTTATACGATCTTGTGATATGGAAGTAATAAAAGCGACAGACTGCATAATAAAGGTCCGTATCACAAGTGGCAATATAAAGTGACGTTCTTTTGCATTAAGATTTCGTGCATCCAACCATAAAAGCACATGACAACCTCTGCTTCCCTATGCGAAGGGCCTATATTTTACTTTCGTCTTATGCATTATGCAAGAGTTATGGTGATCTTCATCTTTCCTTTTACATTTTATCCTTTGGCAAGCACCTCATGTTGGAATGATCCTCATATATATGTCCAATTGGATGTAAGTTAGCATGAACTATTATTGTTGACATTACCCTTGAGGTAAAAGGTTGGGAGGCAACTATAAGCCCCTATCTTTCTCTATGTCCGATTGAAACTCCATAACCATAAGTATTGCGTGAGTGTTAGCAATTGTAAGAGACTAAATGATAGTTGAGTATGTGGACTTGCTGAAAAGCTCTTATATTGAATCTTTTTGGTGTTATGATAAAGTGCAATTGCTTCAATGACCGAGATTGTAGTTTGTTGGTTTTCAATGAAGTTTCTGATTCATACTTGACATTGTAAATAGATTGTTACTTGAGCATAAGAAATCATATGACAAAATATATATATGTTGCTGTTATAAGAATGATCATGATGCCCTCATGTCCGTATTTTATTTTATCGACACCTCTATCTCTAAACATGTGGACATATTTTTCGATTTCGGCTTCTGCTTGAGGACAAGCGAGGTCTAAGCTTGGGGGAGTTGATATGTCCATTTTGCATCATGCTTTTATATCAACATTTATTGCATTATGGGCTGTTATTACACGTTATGTCACAATACTTATGCCTATTCTCTCTTATTTTACAAGGTTTACATGAAGAGGGAGAATGCCGGCAGCTGGAATTCTGGGCTGGAAAAGGAGCAAATATTAGAGACCTATTCTACACAACTCCAAAAGTCCTGAAACTCCCCGAAAGTCATTTTTGGAATTAATAAAAAATATTGAGTGGAAGAAGTTCCAGAGGGGGGCCACCCACCGTCCACGAGGGTGGGGGGCGTGCCCTACCCCCTGGGCGCGCTCCTCTGCCCCGTGGGCCCCCTGGCAGCCTTCCGGTGACCATCTTCTGCTATATGAAGTCTTTTACCCTTGAAAAAAAATCATAAGCAAGCTTTCAGGACGAAACATCGCCACCACGAGGCGGAACCTTGGCGGAACCTTGGCGGAACCAAACTAGGGCTCCGGCGGAGCTGTTCTACCGGGGAAACTTCTCTCATCGGGAGGGGGTCAATCTCCATCAACATCTTCACCAGTACCATCTCCTCTCAAACCCTAGTCCATCTCTTGTATCCAATCTTTGTCCCAAAACCTCAGATTGGTACCTGTGGGTTGCTAGTAGTGTTGATTACTCCTTGTAGTTGATGCTAATTGGTTTATTTGGTGGAAGATCATATGTTCAGATCCTTAATGCATATTTATACCCCTCTAATTATGAACATTAATATGATTTGTGAGTAGTTACGTTTGTTCTTGAGGACATGGATGAAGTCTTGCTATAAGTAGTCATGTGAATTTGGTATTCATTCGATATTTTGATGAGATGTATGTTGTCTCTCCTCTAGTGGTGTTATGTGAACGTCGACTACATGACACTTCACCATTGTTTGGGCCTAGAGGAAGGCATTGGGAAGTAATAAGTAGATGATGGGTTGCTAGAGTGACAGAAGCTTAAACCCTAGTTTATGAGTTGCTTCGTAAGGGGCTGATTTGGATCCATATGTTTCATGCTATGGTTAGGTTAACCTTAATACTTCTTTTGTAGTTGTGGATGCTTGCAATAGGGGTTAATCATAAGTGGGATGCTTGTCCAAGAAAGGGCAGTACCCAAGCACCGGTCTACCCACATGTCAAATTATCAAAGTAACGAACGCGAATCATATGAGCGTGATGAAAACTAGCTTGACGATAATTCCCATGTGTCCCCGGGAGCGCTTTTCTCCATATAAGAATTTGTCCAGGCTTGTCCTTTGCTACAAAAAGGATTGGGCCACCTTGCTGCACCCTATTTACTTTCATTGCTTGTTGCTCGTTACAAATTACCTTATCACAAAACTACCTGTTACCGATAATTTCAGTGCTTGCAGAGAATACCTTACTGAAAACCGCTTGTCGTTTCATTCTGCTCCTCATTGGGTTCGACACTCTTACTTATCGAAAGGACTACGATAGATCCCCTACACTTGTGGGTCATCAGCCGCGTACGACGCTGCTCCCTCCTCCGCGCCATCGATCTACAACACCAGTCCTTATGCATCCTATGGCACTCCATCGTCCCCCTACATGCAGCAATACAATGATGTTGTCTCTCTCTTTACGCCGATGCCAGCCCTACTGCCGACGCCACCACACCCACAAGCTCCCATGACTACACCGGCCTCTACTTTGACTCCGAGCTGGTACCAAGCTGCTTTCTACAAGCCATGGACAACTTTGCTACACAAGGGAACTCAGGTACGGATTGGATTTTCGATTATGGTGCTTCTCGTCATATGTCTGCATCGAGTAATTTGCTTTCTTCTTGCACACCTTCGTATTTTCCCTCTATTGCTCTTGGTGATGGATCTTCTATTCCTATTTACTGTGTCGGTCAGGCTCAAATCCAATCCCCAACTAAGCCTTCGCTTCTTCTTGATGTTCTTGTAGCTCCTGCTCTTATTAAAAATCTGATTTCTGTTCTCCAAATCACCACTGATAATCATGTTTCCGTTGAGTTTGACCCCTTTGGTTTGTCTGTGAAGGACTACCCGACCAAGGCCGAGATCGCTCGATTCAATAGCTCTGGTGATTTATATTCTCTCCATGGTGCTCTTGTCGCTGCTCCTCCAACATCTATGGTGGCCTCTATTGATCTGTGGCACCAACGTCTCGGCCATCCCAATAAAAATGTGTTATCCACACTTCTTAGTGAATTTTCAATACCTTGTAATATGGATTCTCATAATTCTTCTATTTCTATGTGTTAGTCATGTCAATTGGGCAAACATGTTCGCGTTCCCTTTAGTTCCTCTCAATCCTCTAGTACTTTTCCTTCTGAATTACTTCATTGTGATCTCTGGACATCAACAATAGAAAGTGTATCTAGTTTTAAGTACTTGTGATTCTTGATGATTTTACTCATTTTGTTTGGACTTTCCCTTTACGCAACAAATCTGACATTCATAATATATTCCTTAACTTTCAGCGCTATGTCTCGGTCCACCTTTTCCTCGCTATAAGATCCATACAATGTGATAATGGTCGTGAATTTGACAACTTTAAAAATCAAAATTTCTTTCTACAATATGGAATTCTCTTGCGTTTCTCCTGTCCTTATACCTCCCCTCAAAACAGCAAAGCCGAGCGTTCTCTTTGTTCTCTTAATGACATCATCCGCACTCTTCTTGTTAAATCTTCTATGCCTCCGACGTTCTGGGCTGAGGCCCTCCACACGGCCACATATTTACTCAATATTCGTCCATCCAAAGTTAACCCACAAACTAATCCTTACTTTTCTTTATTTCTCTCTCATCCAAATTACTCCGACATTCGCACCTTCGGTTGTCTTGTTTCCCAAACTCTTACTCCATTTCTCCTAACAAACTTTCCCCGTGTGTCCATCTAGGCTTTTCTAACGAGCACAAGTGTTATCGTTGTCTAGATCTTGTTAGTGGTCGTGTTCATGTGTCTCGTCATGTAACATTCGCTGAAAACATTTTCCCCTTTTCCGAGCGTCAACAATTAGATCCCAACTCACCCACGCCGTCCACTAGTCCCTCTCGTTGCAATCATCTTCCCTTCTTTCGCCCGCCGACCTATCCAGCAAAACCAGCCGAATCCTCTACCGCGGTAGCAGATCCTGCCGTGACCACTTCTGTCATCACCTCTGTTCCGGTAGAGGAAAACCCATTACACTCTATCGCTGCAGACCTCATGTCGCCGTAGTCTTCACCGCCATCTCCCGCGTCTGCTTCCTCCACTGCGCCATACGCGTCCACCACACCTTCCCCCACCCCTCCTGCTCATGCTATTCCCGTTCCAGCTCCGACTAACGATCACACCATGCGCACACGTGCCAAGTCTGGGTTTCGTTTACCTGCAAAAGATCGTCTCAATCTTCATGCATCTCATCTCCTTCCTCTCTACCCAAATCTTACAAATCAACTCTCCTAGATCCTAATTGGGCCGCAGCTATGAAAGATGAATATGATGCCCTTCTGCAGAATAACACGTGGCGGTTAGTTCCTCATCCTTCCAATACAAATATCATTTCGGGCAAATGGGTTTTCGCCATAAATTTAATTCTGATGGGAGTCTTGCATGTTATAAGGCTCGATGGGTATGTCGTGGTTACTCTCAGCAACACGGCATCGATTATGATGAGACTTTCTCTCCAGTTGTCAAGCCCAGCACTATTCGCACTATCCTTAGCATCGTTGTCTCTTCTTCCTGGCCAATTCATCAACTAGATGTCAAAAATGCTTTTCTTCATGGCTCTCTTCAAGAAACAGTCTATTGTCAACAACCTCTTGGCTTCGAACATTCCTCCTATCCTAATCATGTTTGTCTTCTTCAAAAATCTCTTTATGGTCTTAAAAAAGCACCACATGCCTGGTTCCAATGCTTTTCTACTTATGCTCAAACCATCGGTTTTACCCCTTCCCCTTTCATCACAACAACAACACTGCTTACCTTCTTTTATATGTTGATGATATTATCCTCACAACTTCCTCACAACAATTTTTAGATCATATTATCTCTCTTCTTCGCCATGAATTCTCTATGACAGATTTAGGTATTCTTCACCACTTCTTAGGTATTGCTGTTCTCCGTGACTCCTCTGGTCTTTTCTTGTCTCAACGTTAGTACACTCTGGATCTTCTTTCTTGTGCTGGTATGCTTGATTTTCAAACTTCCCGTACCCCTGTTGATACAGGTTCCAAACTCTCTGCCAATGGTGATCCTTTCTCTGATCCTTCTCTATATCGTAGTCTTACCGGTGCACTTCAATATCTTACTCTCACTCGTCCTGAAACTTCTTTTGCTGTCCAACAAGTTTGTTTATACATGCATGATCCTCGTATTCCACACTACAATCATGTCAAACGTATTCTTTGGTATCTCAAAGGCACCCTAGACTTAGGTCTTCATATCAACAAATCCTCTCCCACCTCCTTGACAGCTCATTCTGATGCAGACTGGGCTGGTTGTCCAGACACTTGTAGGTCCACATTCGGATTTTGTGTTTTTCTTGGCAACAATTTGGTTTCTTGGTCTTCAAAAAGGCAGGTTACGGTCTCCCGCTCGTCTGCTGAAGCTGAGTACCGCGCTGTGGCTCATGCGGTTGCTGATACGGTTTGGTTGTGCCAGTGCTGTCGGAGCTGCACCGTCCTATTAAGCAAGCTACCATTGTTTACTGTGATAATATTTTAGTTGTCTACATGTCAGGAAACCCGGTTCAACACCGTCGCACCAAGCATATTGAGATCGACATTCATTTTGTTCGAGAGAAGGTGGCTCTCGGTCAAGTTCGCGTTCTCCATGTGCCTACTTCTGCTCAGTTCGTTGATATCTTTACTAAAGGCCTGGTGACTACTCCGTTTCAAGACATTCGTTTCAGTCTCAACGTCGTCGAGCCTACCGTTGACACTGGGCGGATGTTAGAATACAACTTGTAATAGGATTAGGACTCCTACTCGGTTTGTAATAGGGCTAGGTTAGGTGCGGCTTGGCTCTTATATATACCTCTTGTACCGGCACAATATTGCATCAACAATTATTCAATACACTTCTACAAAAATAAATATCATGTGAGACATAATTCAATTGAAAATTAAAATCATGCTGACAAGTTTCATGGTTATCATTATTCTTTATAGCATACATGTCATCACAATAATTATCATAGATAGCAACTTTGTTCTCATAATCAATTGGAACCTTTTTCGAAACAGTGAATTCATCACTAAATAAAGTCATGTCCTCTCCAAATCCACTTTTATAATTATCACAATAAGATTCAACACCCTCCAAAATAGTGGGATCATTACGGAAAATACACAGGAGCTCTCGGGTGCTCCACACCCCTATACGAAAAATATTCGTAAAAAATTCCCAGAAAATCAAAAAAATCTAAATTTTCGGGATGTCAAACCTGGTCCCCCAATCTACTTCCGTGCGAAATTTCGTGAAAAAATACCCAAAAACGCATCCGTGGCGAAGGAATTACTGCCCGGAAAAAAATGTACACAAAGAGTGTTTTGCTATACATAGGAAATTTTTGTCTTTTTTGCCGCGAATACGTTTCCTGGTATTTTTTCACCAAACCTAATACGGGAGTACATCGGTAACCCACGTTTGATATTCCAAAACCCCAGATTTTTTTTTCAAATTTCTCGATATTTTTTTCCTGGTATTATACATACAGGGGTGCGGAGCACCCGAGAGCTCTAAATCCTCGTCCGATCATTACTTCATAAAGTTGACACTTTTTTAAACCCACTTTTATCAATATAATAATCATAAATAGGAGGCATGCTATCCGAAAAATGCAAATGGTGGTTAACCATCATGACGGTCGGTATCCTGGCCGTTCCTATGTCCTCGTGATCCACATCTGGCGGGTATTCGGCTCCTAGCTGGCACCGTATCCGCGCATATTCTGGCGAAAAGGCAACCTACTGGCAGTTATGGAATATTGTCAGGCCCTCTACCCACTTCACATGCCGAGCAGCCCAACAAAATACATGAAGTGTACCAACTGCTGCCAAAACAGTCGGTCTAGACGTGGACTAATTCTTGTCCACAGGCAGTAGACAGCGGCGCTAGAGTGAGGACATAGTTTAGGGAATGTGGTTATCATCAACATAGACTTTTGTTTAGTCACTAACGTTTGCATTTAGAAATAACTACATTTCTTAAGTCAAATACATTATCATGTAAGGGCTCCTGTGTTCAATAACACTCGACAATAATATCACCAAATACTCTGTGTACTGAACAGTACGTTTACTGAATAATTACTAATTAATTTTTAATCCCAGATTTGATGGGCCTAGTTTCTCAGTCCATGTACTGAACAATCACCTCGAATGCCCATATTATATTAGTGTGTACTGTCACATCACATGCCGCGACGGTGCACTTTGGCACACAGCCTTACCAAGGCCACGGAATTAATCACGACCTCAGAAGCATCGAGCCAGCCTACGAGTTAATTCGTTGCACATCACCGCCCCACTTTCATCTGTTCTTGAGGCGAGAGGAAGAACACGGACCGGGGAAGAACCAACAACACATCTGTACGCCACACACAATCAGTTTTCGGTCGCAAGCATGCTACAACACCCATGGAGGAAAAAAAGATACTCCCTCCGTCCCAAAATACTTATATCAAAATGTATAGAAAAATGATGTATTTAGAGCTAAAATACATCTAGATACATCCATTTTTATCCATCTAGAGCTAAAAAGATATATGGCATGATGACCTCAAAGAGCGCAGAGAGAACCAGCCCCATATGCTTGCTTGAATTTTTTGTTTTAAGGAAACAATCCAAGTCAATGTTTAGTAGCCACATATACATCGGAGAAAACCAAATTGCTCTGACAATAATCGTGTGCCATTTCGAAAAGAAATAGTTATGGGCCAGACTCTGGAACAGATGCGGTCGAGCAGGCCATGCGCAGTACATGACGAGGCTGCAGTGCCAAACATATACGCCTACCCTGCTCATAGGCTGTTACCAGGCCTGCGCCATCTTTCTAGCCTACCACCGGTGTGACTGATTCCAGATCACGATGTGTGTATAAACGGCCAGGATAACCACTGAAGGGCACTCGCCAAAAGTTCTCACTCGCATGCCATCATCATAATAAATTTGCTCATCAAAATTTGAGGGACAAAAAATATCATCTTTGTCAAACATAACATCCCCAAGCTTGTGGCTTTGCATATCATTAGCATCATGGATATTCAAGAAATTCATACTAACAACATCGCAATCATACTCATCATTCAAATATTTAGTGCCAAACATTTTAATGCATTCTTCTTCTAACACTTGAGCACATTTTTTCTTTCCATCATTTTCACGAAAGATATTAAAAAGATGAAGTATATGAGGTACCCTCAATTCCATTTTTTTGTAGTTTTCTTTTATAAACTAAACTAGTGATAAAACAACAAACTAAAAGATTCGATTGCAAGATCTAAAGATATACCTTCAAGCACTCACCTCCTCGGCAACGGCACCAGAAAAGAGCTTAGTTGACGGGGTGTTAGTGCCGCTTACCTAGCCTCCCTGGCAACGGCGCCAGAAAAGAGCTTGATGTCTACTACACAACCTTCTTCTTGTAGACGTTGTTGGGCCTCCAAGTGCAGAGGTTTGTAGGATATAGTAGCAAATTTCCCTCAAGTGGATGACCTAAGGTTTACTAATCCGTGGGAGGCATAGGATGAAGATGGTCTCTCTCAAACAACCCTGCAATCAAATAACAAAGAGTCTCTTGTGTCCCCAACACACCCAATACAATGTCCCATAGTAACAAGTGACAGTAAATGGCGCTCCCACCTCCCAACACGGCGCTGACCTCATCTCCGGCGATCTCCATCCTCCTCCACTAATCTGTGGATCCTTTCCGATCATCTTCTCCGGCGTCTTCTCTGGATCAAGGCAATACCCATCTCCTATGGGTTCCTCTGGTGGATCTACCCTTGGCTTTGATTTCTCCAAGGGTAGGGTTTTCTCTGATGAGGTGTTCAGATCTACTGGTCAAACGATCCATCCAATGGGACGAAATAGGGCTTTCACATTGATTGTATCTTTTAGCCGCCATGCATTCCGATTGTCGGAAGATTCTGTGGCGGCGGCATTGGAGGCTGCGATCGGTGGATCGACCATCGATCTTCGTGTTGATCATGTCAAGGACAAGGTTTTTTATTTCCAAGTCTCATGCAAGCAAGTTGGTTTTCTTATTATGGATCTTCGTTCTTTTGCTTGTGATCTGTTCAAATGCTATTTTGATCTTTGGGGCAATGGAGGACCTAATTGGGTTTGGGAACTTAAGATCTGGCGTAAGGAGTGTGATGCTGAATGGATTCTGATTAGTCCAACCAAGCGTAGATCATCATTAGGTTTATTGTCCATGCACAAGCCTCTGGTTAGATCTTCTCTTAAGTCAGCTAGCACTGTAAGGAAGAAACTATATTTTTCCACGTTTGAACAATATTCTGCTTGCAAAGGTTACAGATACCCAGCATCTCAAAACTGCATTGATACTATCATGGATGGGGGATACGATATGTCTGCTCATGGGCGTGTTGTTATTAGGCAATCGCCCCCTTGAGATTTGCACTGGACGGTGGCTCATCCACCTATAGTTTTTGGTACGGTCATCCCATTGCCGGAGTTGCATCGGTCGACCACGTCGCCGACACATAATCCGGTACCTGTGGATCTGCGGCCCGTGGTTTCTGGTAATCTTTCCGCACGATTTGCGGAGGCGGGAATTTCTCCGGTTCAAATTAGCAGTTTGGGGTCAGGCACATCTCTATCGGACGACCGTCAGACCATCGGCCCAGTGACTCAGGATTGCTCAATTATTGATGGGCCAATTTCCGGCTTTGTGGCGGTTGGGCATGTTTCTTCTCAGAATAACCCAACGTCTGACAGGAAGGATAGATCTCCTAACCCAAGCCCAATAACCCTCTCGCAGGAAATACCCACCTCGCAAGAGGCTGCGCAACAATTTGAAGCCATGGTCGATGACATGGTGGACCGTGTTTTAACTGTTGGGGAACGTAGTAATTTCAAAAAAATTCCTACGCACACGCAAGATCATGGTGAGGCACAGCAACGAGAGGGAAGAGTGTCGTCTACATACCCTCATAGACCATAAGCGAAAGCGTTATGATAACGCGGTTGATGTAGTCGTACGTATTCATGATCGACCGATCCCAGCACCGAACTTACGGCACCTCCACGGACTGACGTCCCACGAACTCACGATCTAGTAGAGCTTCGCGGGAGAGTTCCATCAGCACGACGGCGTGATGACGGTGTTGATGAAGTTACCGATACAGGGCTTCGCCTAAGCACCGCTATGATATGACCGAGGTGGATTATGGTGGAGGGGGGCACCACACATGGCTAAGAGAGATCAATGATCAACTTGTGTGTCTTGGGGTGCCCCCCCCCACCCCCGTATATAAAGGAGCTAGGGGAAGAGGCGGCCGGCCAGGAGGAGGGAGCGCCAAGGGGGGAGTCCTACTCCCACCAGGAGTAGGACTCCTCCTTTCCTAGTAGGAGTAGGAGAAGGAGGAAGGAGGAGAGAGAGGGGAAGGAAAGGGGGGCGTCGGGTCCCCCTCCTTGTCCAATTCGGACTAGAGGGGGAGGGGGCGTGAGGCCTGCCCTGGCCGCCCCTCCTCTTCTCCACTAAGGCCCAATAGGCCCATTATACTCCCCGGGGGGTTCCGGTACCCCCCCAATACTCCGGTATATGTCCGAACTTGCCCGGAACCTTTCCGAAGTCCAAACATAGTCATCCAATATATCGATCTTTATGTATCGACCATTTCGAGGCTCAAACTACCTTCGGTACATCAACACACATAAACTCATAATACCGATCGTCACCGAACGTTAAGCGTGCGGACCCTACGGGTTCGAGAACTATGTAGACATGACCGAGGCACGTCTCCAGTCAATATCCAATAGCGGAACCTAGATGCTCATATTGGCTCCCACATATTCTACGAAGATCTTTATCGGTCAAACCGCATAACAACATACGTTGTTCCCTTTGTCATCGGTATGTTACTTGTCCGAGATTCGATCGTCGATATCTCAATACCTAGCTCAATCTCGTTACCGGCAAGTCTCTTTACTCGTTCCGTAATGCATCATCCCGAAAGTAACTCATTAGTCACATTGCTTGCAAGGCTTATAGTGATGTGCGTTACCGAGAGGGCCCAGAGATACCTCTTCGACAATCGGAGTGACAAATCCTATTCTCGATCTATGCCAACTCAACAAGTACCATCAGAGACACCTGTAGAGCACCTTTATAATCGCCCAGTTACATTGTGACGTTTGGTACCACACAAAGTGTTCCTCCGGTAATCGGGAGTTGCATAATCTCATAGTCATAGGAACATGTATAAGTCATGAAGAAAGCAATAGCAATAAACTAAAATGATCAAGTGCTAAGCTAATGGAATGGGTCAAGTCAATCACATCATTCTCCTAATGATGTAATCCCGTTAATCAAATGACAACTCATGTCTATAGCTAGGAAACTCAACCATCTTTTATCAACGAGCTAGTCATGCAGAGGCATACTAGTGACACTATGTTTGTCTATATATTCACACATATATTATGTTTTTGGTTAATACAATTCTATCATGAATAATAAACATTTATCATAATATGAGGAAATAAATAATAACTTTATTATTGCCTCTAGGGTATATTTCCTTCAGTCTCCCACTTGCACTAGAGCCAATAATCTAGATTACACAGTAATGATTCTAACACCCATGGAGTCTTCGTGCTGATCATGTTTTGCTCGTGGAAGAGGCTTAGTCAACGGGTCTGCAACATTCAGATCCGTATGTATCTTGCAAATCTCTATGTCTCCCACCTGGACTTGATCCCGGATGGAATTGAAGCGTCTCTTGATGTGCTTGGTTTTCTTGTGAAATCTAGATTCCTTTGCCAAGGCAATTGCACCAATATTGTCACAAAAGTTTTTCATTGGACCCGATGCACTAGGTATGACACCTAGATCGGATATGAACTCCTTCATCCAGACTCCTTCATTTGCTGCTTCCGAAGCAGCTATGTACTCCGCTTCACACGTAGATCCCACCATGACGCTTTGTTTAGAACTGCACCAGCTGACAACTCCATCATTCAATAAAAACACGTATTCGGTTTGTGATTTAGAATCATCCGGATCAGTGTCAAAGCTTGCATCGATGTAACCATTTACGAAGAGCTCTTTGTCACCTCCATAAACGAGAAACATATCCTTAGTCCTTTTTAGGTATTTCAGGATGTTCTTGACCGTTGTCCAGTGATCCACTCCTGGATTACTTTGGTACCTCCCTGCTAAGCTAATAGCAAGGCACACATCAGGTCTGGTACACAGCATTCCATACATGATAGAGCCTATGGCTGAAGCATAGGGAACACTTTTCATTTTCTCTCTATCTTCTGTTGTGGTCGGGCATTGAGTCTGACTCAACTTCACACCTTGTAACACAGGCAAGAATCCTTTCTTTGCTTGATCCATTTTGAACTTTTTCAAAACTTTATCAAGGTATGTGCTTTGTGAAAGTCCAATTAAGCGTCTTGATCTATCTCTATAGATCTTGATGCCCAATATATAAGCAGCTTTACCGAGGTCTTTCATTGAAAAACTCTTATTCAAGTATCCTTTTATGATATCCAGAAATTCTATATCATTTCCAATCAACAATATTTCATCCACATATAATATTAGAAACGCTACAGAGCTCCCACTCACTTTCTTGTAAATACAGGCTTCTCCAAAAGGCTGTATAAAACCATATGCTTTGATCACACTATCAAAACGTTTATTCCAACTCCGAGAGGCTTGCACCAGTCCATAAATGGATCGCTGGAGCTTGCACACTTTGTTAGTACCCTTTGGATCGAGAAAACCTTCTGGTTGCATCATATACAACTCTTCTTCTAGAAATCCATTCAGGAATGCAGTTTTGACATCCATTTGCCAAATTTCATAATCATAAAATGCGGCAATTGCTAACATGATTCGGATAGACTTAAGCATCGCTACGGGTGAGAAAGTCTCATCGTAGTTAACCCCTTGAACTTGTCGAAAACCTTTTGCAACAAGTCAAGCTTTGTAGACAGTAACATTACCGTCAGCATCAGTCTTCTTCTTGAAGATCCATTTATTCTCTATGGCTTGCCGATCATCGAGCAAGTCAACCAAAGTCCACACTTTGTTCTCATATATGGATCCCATCTCAGATTTCATGGCCTCAAGCCATTTTGCGGAATCTGGGCTCACCATCGCTTCTTCATAGTTCGTAGGTTCGCCATGGTCAAGTAACATGACTTCCAGAATAGGATTACTGTACCACTCTGTTGTGGATCTTACTCTGGTTGATCTACGAGGTTCGCTAGTAACTTGATATGAAGTTTCATGATCAATATCATTAGCCTCCTCAGTAATTGGTGTAGGTGTCACAGGAACCGGTTTTTGTGATGAACTACTTTCTAATAAGGGAGCAGGTACAGTTACCTCATCAAGTTCTACTTTCCTCCCACTCACTTCTTTCGAGAGAAACTCCCTCTCTAGAAAGGATCCATTTTTAGCAACAAATGTCTTGCCTTCAGATCTGTGATAGAAGGTGTACCAAATAGTTTCTTTTGGGTATCCTATGAAGACACATTTCTCCAATTTGGGTCGAGCTTATCAGGTTGAAGCTTTTTCACATAAGCATCACAGCCCCAAACTTTAAGAAACAACAACTTTGGTTTCTTGCCAAACCACAGTTCATAAGGCGTCGTCTCAACGGATATCGATGGTGCACTATTTAACGTGAATGCAGCCGTCTCTAAAGCATAACCCCAAAACGATAGTGGTAAATCAGTAAGAGACATCATAGATCGCACCATATCTAGTAAAGTACAATTACAACGTTCAGACACACCATTACGTTGTGGTGTTCCGGGTGGCGTGAGTTGCGAAACTATTCCGCATTGTTTCAAATGTAGACCAAACTCGTAACTCAAATATTCTCCTCCACGATCAGATCGTAGAAACTTTATTTCCTTGTTATGATGATTTTCCACTTCACTCTGAAATTCTTTGAACTTTTCAAATGTTTCAGACTTATGTTTCATTAAGTAGATATATCCATATCTGCTCAAATCATCTGTGAAGGTGAGAAAATAACGATACCTGACGCGAGTCTCAATATTCATCGGACCACATACATCAGTATGTATGATTTCCAATAAATCTGTTGCTCGCTCCATTGTTATGGAGAACGGAGTTTTTGTCATCTTGCCCATGAGGCATGGTTCGCAAGTACCAAGTGATTCATAATCAAGTGATTCCAGAAGTCCATCAGTATGGAGTGTCTTCATGTGCTTTACACCAATATGACCTAAACGGAAGTGCCACAAATAAGTTGCACTATCATTATCAACTCTGCATCTTTTGGCTTCAACATTATGAACATGTGTATTACTACTATCGAGATTCAACACAAATAGACCACTCTTCAAGGGTGCATGACCATAAAAGATATTACTCATATAAATAGAACAACCATTATTCTCATATTTAAATGAATAACCGTCTCGCATCAAACAAGATCCAGATATAATGTTCATGCTCAACGATGGCACCAAATAAAAATTATTCAGGTCTAAAACTAACCCCGAAGGTAGATGTAGAGGTAGCGTGCCGACGGCGAACACATCAAATTTGGAACCATTTCCCACGCGCATTGTCACCTCGTCCTTAGCCAATCTTCGCTTAATCCGTAGTCCATGTTTCGAGTTGCAAATATTAGCAACAGAACCAGTATCAAATACCCAGGTGCTACTGCGAGCTTTAGTAAGGTACACATCAATAACATGTATATCACATATACCTTTGTTCACCTTGCCATCCTTCTTATCCGCCAAATACTTGGGGCAGTTTCGCTTCCAGTGACCAGTCTGTTTGCAGTAGAAGCACTCAGTCTCAGGCTTAGGTCCAGATTTGGTTTTCTTGTCCTAAGCAGCAACTTGTTTGCCGTTCTTCTTGAAGTTCCCCTTCTTATTACCTTTACCCTTTTTCTTGAAACTGGTGGTCTTGTTGACCATCAACACTTGATGCTCCTTCTTGATTTCTACCTCCGCGGCCTTTAGCATTGCGAAGAGCTCGGGAATTGTCTTATCCATCCCTTGCATATTATAGTTCATCAGGAAGCTCTTGTAGCTTGGTGACAGTGATTGAAGAATTCTGTCAGTGACACTATCATCCGAAAGATTAACTCCCAGTTGAACCAAGTGATTGTTATACCCGGACATTTTGAGTATATGTTCACTAATAGAACTATTCTCCTCCATCTTGCAGCTGTAGAACTTATTGGAGACTTCATATCTCTCAATCCACGCATTTGCTTGAAATATTAACTTCAACTCCTGGAACATCTCATATGCTCCATGACGTTCAAAACATCATTGAAGTCCCGGTTCTAAGCTGTAAAGCATGGCACACTGAACTATCGAGTAGTCATCAGCTTTGCTCTGCCAAATGTTCTTAACGTCGTCAGTTGCATCTACAGCAGGCCTGGCACCCAGCGGTGCTTCCAGGACGTAATTCTTCTGTGCAACAATGAGGATAATCCTCAAGTTACGGACCCAGTCCGTGTAATTGCTACCATCATCTTTCAACTTTGCTTTCTCAAGGAACGCATTAAATTCAACGGAACAACAGCACGGGCCATCTATCTACAACAACATAGACAAGCAAAATACTATCAGGTACTAAGTTCATGATAAATTTAAGTTCATTTAATCATTACTTAAGAACTCCCACTTAGATAGACATCCCTCTAATCATCTAAGTGATCACGTGATCCAAATCAACTAAACCATAACCGATCATCACGTGAAATGGAGTAGTTTTCAATGGTGAACATCACTATGTTGATCATATCTACTATATGATTCACGCTCGACCTTTCGGTCTCAGTGTTCCGAGGCCATATCTGCATATGCTAGGCTAGTCAAGTTTAATCTAAGTATTTCTGCGTGTGCAAAACTGGCTTGCACCCGTTGTAGGTGAACGTTGAGCTTATCACACCCGATCATCACGTGGTGTCTCGGCACGACGAACTTTGGCAATGGTGCATACTCAGGGAGAACACTTTTACCTAGAAATTTAGTGAGAGATCATCTTATAATGCTACCGTCAATCAAAGCAGAATAAGATGCATAAAGGATAAACATCACATGCAATCAATATAAGTAATATGATATGGCCATCATCATCTTGTGCCTTTGATCTCCATCTCCAAAGCACCGTCATGATCACCATCGTCACCGGCGCGACACCTTGATCTCCATCGTAGCATCATTGTCGTCTCACCAACTATTGTTTCTACGACTATCGCTACCGCTTAGTGATAAAGTAAAGCGATTATGGGGCAATTGCATTGCATACAATAAAGCGACAACCATATGGCTCCTGCCAGTTGCCGATAACTCCGTTACAAAACATGATCATCTCATACAATAAAATATGGCATCATGTCTTGACCATATCACATCACAACATGCCCTGCAAAAACAAGTTAGACGTCCTCTACTTTGTTGTTGCAAGTTTTATGTGGCTGCTACGGGCTGAGCAAGAACCGTTCTTACCTACGCATCAAAACCACAACGATATTTCGTCAAGTTAGTGATGTTTTAACCTTCAACAAGGACCGGGCGTAGTCACACTCGGTTCAACTAAAGTTGGAGAAACTGACACCCACCAGCCACATGTGTGCAAAGCACGTCGGTAGAACTAGTCTCGCGTAACCGTACGCGTAATGTCGGTCCGGGCCGCTTCATCCAACAATACCGCCGAACCAAAGTATGACAGCTGGTAAGCAGTATGACTTGTATCGCCCACAACTCACTTGTGTTCTACTCGTGCATATAACATCTATGCATAAACCTGGCTCTAATACCACTGTTGGGGAACGCAAGATCATGGTGATGCACAACAACGAGAGGGGAGAGTGTCGTCTACAAACCCTTGTAGACCGTAAGCAGAAGCGTTATGTCAACGCGGTTGATGTAGTCGTACGTCTTCATGATCGACCGATCCCAGCACCGAAGTTAAGGCACCTCCGCGGACTGCACACGTTCAGCTCGGTGACCCATGAACTCACGATCCAGTAGAGCTTCGCAGGAGAGTTCCATCAGCACGACGGCGTGATGATGGTGTTGATGAAGTTACCAATGCAGGGCTTTGCCTAAGCTCCGCTATGATATAACCAAGGTGGATTATGGTGGAGGGGGGCACCGCACACGGCTAAGAGAGATCAATGATCAACTTGTGTGACTTGGGGTGCCCCCCGCCCCCGCCCCCGTATATAAAGGAGCTAGGGGGAGGTGGCCGGCCAGGAGGAGGGCGCGCCAAGGGGGGAGTCCTACTCCCACCGGGAGTAGGACTCCTTCTTTCCTAGTAGGAGTAGGAGAAGGGGGAAGGAGGAGAGAGAGGGGAAGGAAAGGGGGCGCCGCCCCCCTCCTTGTCTAATTCGGAC
>NC_041387.1:17414004-17452358 GCF_002162155.2 Triticum dicoccoides
CTAGAGGGGGAGGGGGCGCGTGGCCTACCCTAGCCGCCCCTCCTCTTCTTCACTAAGGCCCAATAGGCCCATTATACTCCTCGGGGGGGGGGGGGGTCCGGTAACCCCCCGGTACTCTGGTATATGTCCTAACTTGCCCGGTACCTTTCCGAAGTCCAAGCTGTGACGCCCAGATAACTAGGCTACAGTAATCCCGCGTTAATGATGCCACGTCACCTCCGTTACTGTTGCTGATCTCTCGTTAGTTCCAAAATCAGTTCAAAAATAAAATTCAAATTATGGCAAACAACAAAAGTTTTGAAACGTTAAAACAAAAATGTTCGGAGTGTGCCAAATAGTGCCTAGGTATTTATGATGAAGGAACCACATTTTTATAGGATGTCTAAATAATTTAAAATGAATTAAAATAGTAGAGAAAATAAAGAAAAATGAAAAGAATAAAAACAGAAAACAAAACTACAGAAAAAAAGAGAGAAGAAAAACAACCCCCACTGGACCAGGCGGCCCAACTCACCAGGTCGGCCCACCTGGCCCAACCAGCCAACCCACTCCCTTATCCCCCCGAGCAACCGAACCCTAGCCACTAACGAACCCACTCGCCCCCCTCCCCACATCGCCCACTCCTCCCCGATTCTGGATCGAGATCGGGGGCTCGATGTCGATGCCGCCCAGTGCTGCCCCGCCGTCATCGGCGCTCCCCGCCCCGTCCGCTGCCGCCTGAAGACATCCCCGACGCCGTCACCTCACCGCCGTCGCCCCGGAGCTGTCACGCCGTCGCCGGACCTCGTCGCCGCCGTGACGTCCTCCTTATCTCCACCTCGCCGGAGCCACCCCGCCGGCCTGCTTCCTCTCCGCCGCTCGTCACCGTCCTCCTCCTCAACCCCCACTACCCCGTCCCCTACAAATCGTGGTGAGGCCCCCGGCCCCCTCTTCTCTTCCTGCATCACACTGGTCACAGTCGCCGCGAACGTCGCGCACCCTTGCACCGGCCACGCCCGCTCGTCCCGTCCGCGCATCGGCGCCTCCCTTGCTCTCCCTCGCGCGGGGTCCCATGCCGCGCCTAACCGCGCCCGCAGCCGTCCACTACGGCGGCTGCCGCTGCCGCCCGTGGCCACTCCAGCCACAGGCCGCCGTTGCGCCCGCATCCCCTTGGCTGAGCCGCCCCTCTGCGCCGCCTCCGGTCACCGCCCGCCTCCCCCTGTTGCTCTGGCCGGTGCCCCAGGGGCCCGTGCCTCGCCGCGCCTCGTCTCCGCTCTCTCCTCCTCCCACGGTCGCACCACCGCGCCCACCTGTGTGGCACTGGCCGCACCGGCGCCACCCCTTGCCTCCGCCCGCCGTGGCTTGGCTGGCCACGCCGGCCCGCCCCACCGTCGGTGCTCCGGCGGCCTCGTCCCGCCCTGCGGGCGAGTGCCCGCTCGGGTGCGCCCACACCCGGCGCCCGACACCCGTGAACCCCACCCCCGCTATGGCCCCCTGTGCTAATGACAGGGGGGGCCCATGCCCAGAACGGTTTTAAGAAAAAAAAAGGAATTTTAAGAGATAAATAATATAAAAAAATAACAATAATAAAAAATTAATTAATTAATTAATTAACTTAATTAATCATAATTAGATTAATCTAATCACTAATTAACCTAATTAACTGTTAGTTAATTAATCAGTCAATGACATGCGGGACCCTCACGTCAGTTTGACCCAGTCAACGCCCAGCTGACTGCTGACGTCAGCAAACACTGTTTTGGATAATGTTGAATTAAAATATTTAAATTAATCCTAAAATGATTTAAATCTTTTAAAATTAATATAAAATAAACCGTAGCTTAGATGAAAATACTTTCTACATGAAAGTTGCTCAGAACGACGAGACGAATCCGGATACGCAGCCCGTTCGTCTGCCACACATCCCTAACCTATCGAACTCGCAACTTTTCCCCTCCGGTTCCTTTGTCCGGAAACGCGAAACACCGGGAATACTTTCTTGGATGTTTTCCCCCTTCGTCGGTATCACCTACTACCGCGATCGGGCACACCTAGCATCGTTACTTGTCATGTCATGCATCGATATGCATCTGTTTGCATTGTATTCATTGTTTCTTCCCCCTCTTCTCTCCGGTAGACTACGAGACCGACGCTGCTGCTGCCCAGTTCGACTACGGAGTTGACGACCCCTCCTTCTTGCCAGAGCAACCAAGCAAGCCCCCCCCCCTTGATCACTAGATATCGCCTATTCTCCTCTATACTGCTTGCATTAGAGTAGTATAGCATGTTACTGCTTTCCGTTAATCCTATTATGTTGCATAGCCTGTCATTCTTGCTACAGTCATTGATACCATACCCGCAATCCTAAATGCTTAGTATAGGATGCTAGTTTATCATCATTGGCCCTACATTCTTGTCAGTCTGCCTTGCTATACTATTGGGCCGTGATCACTCGGGAGGTGATCATGGGTATATACTATACATATATACCTACTACAGATGATGACTAAAGTCGGGTCGGCTCGAGGAGTACCCGCGAGTGATTCACGGATTGGGGGTTGAAAGCACCTTTGTCCCGACGACCCTCTGTGTGGATCTTTGTGGAAGAGCGACAGGGCAGGTTGAGACCACCTAGGCGAGAGGTGGGCCTAGCCCTGGTCGACATTCGCGGTTGCTTCATAATAACACGCTTAACGAGATCTTGGTATTTGATCTGAGTCTGGCCACTAGCCTATACGCACTAACCAACTACGCGGGAAAGATATGGGCACTCGACGTCGTGGTATCAGCCGAAGCCTTCGTGACGTCAGCGACTGAGCGGCGCGCGCCAGATTGGACCGCGTAACGTGACTTCCTTTGTAATGGAGGTTGCTAGGTCTGCTTCTGGCCGCCCTCGCAACATGCAGGTGTGCAATGGGCGATGGGCCCAGACCCCTGCGCGTATAGGATTTAGACCGGCGTGCTGACCTCTCTGTTGTGCCTAGGTGGGGCTGCGACGTGTTGATCTTCCGAGGCCGGGCATGACCCAGGAAAGTGTGTCCGGCCAAATGGGATCGAGTGTGTTGGGTTATGTGGTGCACCCCTGCAGGGAAGTTAATCTATTCGAATAGCCGTGTCCCTCGATAAAAGGACGACCCGAAGTTGTACCTTGACCTTATGACAACTAGAACTAGATACTTAATAAAACACACCCAGACAAGTTCCACAGACAACCCAGTGATCGCTTTTCCACAGGGCGGCGAGGGGAGGATCGCCGGGTAGGATTATGCTATGCGATGCTACTTGGAGGACTTCAATCTACTCTCTTCTACATGCTGCAAGACGGAGGCTGCCAGAAGCGTAGTCTTTGATAGGACTAGCTATCCCCCTCTTATTCTGGCATTCTGCAGTTCAGTCCACTCATATTGCCTCCTTACACATATACCCATGCATATGCAGTGTAGCTCCTTGCTTGTGAGTACTTTGGATGAGTACTCACGGTTGCTTTGCTCCCTCTTTTCCCCCGTTTTCCTCTTCTTCTCAGATACCGCAACCAGACGTTGGAGCCCAGGAGCCAGATGCCACCGTCAATGACGACTACTATGCTGGAGGCGCCTACTACTACGTGCAGGCTGCTGACGACGACCAAGAGTAGTTAGGAGGATCCCAGGCAGGAGGCCTGCGCCTCTTTCGATCTGTATCCCAGTTTGTGCTAGCCTTCTTAAGGCAACTAGTTTAACTTATGTCTATACTCAGATATTGTTGCTTCCGCTGACTTGTCTATGATCGAGCACTTGTATTCGAGCCCTCGAGGCCCCTGGCTTGTAATATGATGCTTGTATGACTTATTTATGTTTTAGAGTTGTGTTGTGATATCTTCCCGTGAGTCCCTGATCTTGATCGTACTCGTTTGCGTGCATGATTAGTGTACGATTGAATCGGGGGCGTCACAAGTTGGTATCAGAGCCGACTGCCTGTAGGAATCCCCCTTCCACCACTCCTTGGCCGAAGTTGAGTCTAGACATTGCAAAACTGTTTTACTAGCATGGATGTGCGGCCCATGGGCCCACATCGCCATTGGGTGACATTAGGATCTTTTATTCCTCATCTATACTCTGGGACTCTGAGCTCTCTTCTATTCGGGTTAAATGATTTTGCTAAAAACAAAACTAACTTTAGGTTCTCGAAAATACTTTCTCCCGGAGAGCCCCTCATTTCAGATGATCGCATGCTGCGCTAGAAGATTCCGAAGTTACTCCACGATGTTCTCTCGAGTCTTTGTGCCATCGCAATTGCGATTTCCTTCCACCGTCAACCTCTATGAAAATTGCATACACTTGCCATTCATACAATCATTCCTCGTTGATCTTGTTATTACAACATACCCCCGAAATTCTCTCTATTGTTTTCAGAATACCTTGTGCCTACTGCCCTGCAGTTCTTTGCCACCTGAATACCCCTATAGATAATTTCTCACACTTATCGAGTATCCGTTCTTTCCCAGTTGATTCATGTATTTCACAACTGTCTTCAGAATACCATTCGATCTTCCGAAAATCCTGAGCAACCTATTGCTCTGTAAATTCTTGCTTGCTTGCATTATGGTTAATCCCATAAGTCTCGTAATCTTATTGGCATCCCTTGTCATTATCATTTTGAGTTTGTTGATTCAATATGTTGCGAATGCTCACAATCCTCAGTCAGATCCTAGAATTCATCCTTTTGACTTAGATGTCATTTGGATATGAGCTGGTTCTTGACCAATCAATGCCTTGATCGGTTGTGCTTCTAAGTCTATTGAACTTATTCATTTTCGATCAAAACATTTTCTTTTGATCCCTTGATTTGGAAATCATAAATTCCTTTGCAATT
The DNA here is from genome assembly GCF_002162155.2 of Triticum dicoccoides. Taxonomy (NCBI): domain Eukaryota; kingdom Viridiplantae; phylum Streptophyta; class Magnoliopsida; order Poales; family Poaceae; genus Triticum; species Triticum dicoccoides. Next base: position 17,418,835 of record NC_041387.1, read on the forward strand.
GAGCCTTGAATTAGCCAGTTGTTTCTATACCCCAATGCCTTTGCATTGTTTCTTCTTTTGATTGTGTGCTGATGCTCACATCAGCTTTGTTGTGGTCCGTCAGATCCTTTGTTGAATTATCAATCCGACAGTGTCCTTTGTATACAAAAACCTCGAGAAGTTCTTTCCCTGATACATAATGCCATTGGTAAGTTCTATTCTCTGATATGGCCAATGACGCTCTACTTTAGAGCTTGAGTTATTTACTTCCGAACCTTGTAGTATATGTTCCTAAGATACCCGATGGGTTGGACCAATGCCTTCCCTGGTCTGTGCAAACCCGAGAGTTTTCACGAGTCATACTCTTCCGGTGTTCTACCAGATAAAATTCCAACACTACAGTTATATCAAAGCGAGAGGTGAATGAAATGATATGCATTAAACAAGTGGGAGTCGACCTTGAACTTTGTGTGCATGCCCATGAAAATGATGTAGACCGTCTCGGAAGCTTCTTGCAAAATGATTATCCAGTTGTATGATTCTTTCGGTATTCTTGAAATTGATTCCTTATAGTTATGGTTCCGACCATGCTGTCCTGATCTGATATATCTGATGGGAGTCCATTCCAGTGCCTTGTCTATTTTTGGCAATGTTTAATTATCTACTGTCATAGGCCAATGAACCGGATCTACTTCTATCATGTTCTACCTTCGAGTATTACCCCTGGTATCTCGGAGATGTCTTGCCATTGCACCACATCTTACTAACATTGTTGAAGTAATGTCTTTCCTTGTCGAAATCACTCTATGGGTTCTGGGTTGTTGTCAACCGAGGACACCGACTAGTGAAATTATTCTGCACTACAAATCAAATACCCCTAGTATTTTTACTAGGAAATTCTGAACTCATTCTGGTCATTCCTAGACTATCGGCTGCATCCTAGTCTTGCTACCTTTGACTGTGCTACCTCGTCCTTCTCTGGTGCACGAATTCTTCAGTGTGTGAGCATGACTTATGTCGAGCTTTCAACATCATGTTGCTTGTCTTGAAAGGCAACTTTGGTCCCGAGCTTATCTTTATCTCTTATATATTGATCCTATAACTTACCACTTCGTCATTTCCTTGCTTGTTGTCGTTGTTGTTTGATTGCATCCTCTCGAAACCTCCCGGCAAATGTGTCGGATCACCTTCAACACTTTAACTTCTTCCGAGATGTCAACTGTGTTCATAATGAGCAATACCCTCCTTGCCCTCAATAATTTTTATTATCATCGACAACACCCTTGACTTCCTTTCATCGCGAACTTGTCCATATTATGAATACAACTTGCTCTCCAGCTAGTGTTGTGTTCTGCCTTGAAGTATTACTGTCTTTTCTGTTGAGAATGTTGTGCGGATTGCTCCACCTCTTAGTAATTCTCGGTATGATGATACTTCTCACCATCACCATTCTTCCTTGGTCCCCTTGTGTTTTTTTAACCAGGGTACCAATATGTTAACGATGTTGTTTGAGTTCTGTACTTCTAGCAACCCTATTGCTTTGAAGTTAACGATCGACAATTTGTTCTTAGATTGTTGATTATTGAATCATCACTCTAACATTGATCTTGCTGCCTAAGGTCATATTTCGGGCACACCTTTCAACTAATGATTGATGGTGTATGTTTTTCTAGAGCATACAACATTATATCATTTGAATTAACAAGTGCCATCTCCTTGTTCACATAATTGTGGAAATCCATCTTTTAGAAATCTTGAGGAATTGTCGCTGAGTCCATCAGCCACCCCCTCATCCTCTCCTTGATTTAATGATGAGCTCTTGTTTTGAAGCTTGCTTCCATAGTGCAATTCCCGAGAATCTTACAATGTCATCTCGATAATCTGTGTTGCACCTTTCTTCTCAGGCATCCTGAGTCTGAGTTATCCCGACACCAATCAAATCTGAATCTCGGTCAGATATGACGGTTGGAACATATTTCCATGAGATATAACATTGGCCTTTATATGACCCGGTAAGATGATGTCATGCCTAGCACACCTGGCCGGAGGACTTGTTGTTATAGTTTTCTTTTTAGCAAGGTTAATCATTCTTCCATGAGGAAATTGCAAGACTTATTCTATAAGTTGTTCTTGATGAATCTTTTGTGTATCCAAGTCCGACCTTTGCTGGAAGACCATGTCAATGCTATCTTGAAGCATGTCTTTGGTACTCTGATTTTACAATAAGCACTTTTGTAGCACAATGCAAAATGTTTGTCGATCAATTATCCAAACACTGTTGTATGGGTAATGTCATGAAAATTCTCTCACGTACCTAAAGAGTTTTCTACATTATATCATGTCATGAATATCTTGCTCTGCTTGTCCTTGGGAAGGGTATACCCCTGGTATATGTGTCAAACATATTTTCCTTTCCATTGTTCTGTTTGATCTGTTGATCACAATTTCCTTTCCATTGTTTGGTTTAACCTTTCATGTGATCTATATGATCTAAGCAATAATATTCTCCTGCTTTTGTAAACACCTCGGTGTACAATTCTGTCAGAAAGACCCTGTTACTTTTGTTGATGACATTCCGGTAACCACCGATGGACGAGAACTTTGCCTACTGGTCCGCCTCGTTCAACGAGCAGGAAAATGGTTCTCTTCGTCCCTCGCCCTTGGTACCGACATTGTTGCCAACATAACTGATAGCCTACCCTCTGACATGTCTTGCTATCATGACCATGCAAGATGTCAACGCCCTTCTTACCTTAACCCACATGGTGGGCCCATAACCCGCAGTTCCACAGGATCAAAACCTGACTCTCCGGTAAACCCCCTGTTGCCAAGGTTGTTCCTCGCGCGTGGCCTCGTAAGTAATTTATGAGCCACCTTCCGAGAGATCATCAGTTCTGCTATCAGACGCAATACTTATTCCCATTGCTCTGAACCCCCTTTCACACTTTGTTTCAGGCAACGAACGATTTCCTATGCGATTGAAACTTCTATTTTGCACCTTCTTACTTTGCTCACGATATTTCCTCAAGTTTCAATTCAAGAGTTGCTATCCGCCACCCTCCCCGATGTTATCGACCAGATAGTTGACCTTGCAGAGGTCTGTTCTCCCGAAATGCCCACTCTTTATTCTTTCGTAAGTACGATGGAGTTCCTGAAAAAAAAAGACGCCGACTTCATCATGATGACCTAAAGCAGAGAAATGAAGACATCAATAAATTGGACCGGCCTCTTCGAGAAGAGCAAGCCAGGATGAGAAGACCCGCTAGATTCGTTACCAAACCTTCCCCCCTTTCACTACCTCTTAAATCTCGGGACGAGATTTCTTGTAGTGGAGGAGATTTGTGACGTCCGGATAACTAGGCTACAGTAATCCCGCGTTAACGATGCCACATCACCTCCGTTACTGTTGCTGATCTCTCGTTAGTTCCAAAATCGGTTCAAAAATCAAATTCAAATTATGGCAAACAACAAAAGTTTTCAAATGTTAAAACAAAAATGTTCGGAGTGTGCCAAATAGTGCCTAGGTATTTATGATGAAGGAACCACATTTTTATAGGATGTCTAAATAATTTCAAATGAATTAAAATAGTAGAGAAAATAAAGAAAAAGGAAAAGAATAAAAACAGAAAAACAAAACTACAGAAAAAAAAGAGAAGAAAAACAAGCCCCACTGGACCAGGCGGCCCGACTCACTAGGCCGGCCCACCTGGCCCAACCAGCCAACCCACTCCCTTATCCCCCGAGCAACCGAACCCTAGCCACTAACGCACCCACTCCCCCCCCCACACACACACATCGCCCACTCCTCCCGCGATTCTGGATCGAGATCGGGGGCTCGATGTCGATGCCGCCCAGTGCTGCCCCGCCGTCGTCGGCGCTCCCCGCCCCGTCCGCTGCCGCCTGAAGACATCCCCGACGCAGTCACCTCACCGCCGTCGCCCCGGAGCTGTCACGCTGTCGCCGGACCTCATCGCCGCCTCGACGTCCTCCTCGTCTCCACCTCGCCGGAGCCACCCCGCCGGCCTGCTTCCTCTCCACCGCTTGTCACCATCCTCCTCCTCAACCCCCACTGCCCTGTCCCCTACAAATCGTGGTGAGGCCCCCGGCCCCCTCTTCTCTTCCTGCATCACACTGGTCACCGTCGCTGCGAACATCGCGCACCCTCGCGCCGGCCATGCCCGCTCGTCCCGTCCGCGCATCGGCGCCTCCCTTGCTCGCCCTCGCGCGGGATCCCATGCCGCGCCTAACCGTGCCCGCAGACGTCCACTACAACGGCTGCCGCTACCGCCCATGGCCACTCCAGCCACTGGCCGCCGTTGCGCCCACATCCCCTTGGTCGAGCCGCCCCTCTGTGCCGCCTCCGGTCACCGCCCGCCTCCCCCTATTGCTCTGGCCGGTGCCCCATGGCCCCGTGCCTCTCCGCGCCTCGTCTCCGCTCTCTCCTCCTCCCATGGCCGCGCCACCGCGCCCACCCGTGTGCCACTGGCCGCACCGACGCCACCCCTTGCCTCCGCCCGCCGTCGGTGCTCCGACGGCCTTGTCCCGCCCTGCGGGTGAGTGCCCGCTCGGGTGCGCCCGCACCCGGCGCCCGACACCCGTGAACCCCACCCCCGCTATGGCCCCCTGCGCCAATGACAGGGGGGCCCCATGCCCAGAACGGTTTTAAGAAAAAAAAGAATTTTAAAAGATAAATAATATAAAAAATAACAATAATAAAAAATATTAATTAATTAATTAATTAACTTAATTAATCATAATTAGATTAATCTAATCACTAATTAACCTAATTAACTGTTAGTTAATTAATCAGTCAATGACATGCGGGACCCTCACGTCAGTTTGACCCAGTCAACGCCCAGCTGACTGCTGACATCATGCTGACGTCAGCAAACACTGTTTTGGATAATGTTGAATTAAAATATTTAAATTAATCCTAAAATGATTTAAATCTTTTAAAATTAATATAAAATAAACCGTAGCTCAGATGAAAATACTTTCTACATGAAAGTTGCTCAGAACGACGAGACGAATCCGGATACGCAGCCCGTTCGTCTGCCACACATCCCTAACCTATCGAACTCGCAACTTTTCCCCTCCGGTTCCTTTGTCCGGAAACGCGAAACATCAGGAATACTTTCTTGGATGTTTTCCCCCTTCGTCGGTATCACCTACTACCGCGATCGGGCACACCTAGCATCATTACTTGTCATGTCATGCATCGATATGCATATGTTTGCATTGTATTCATTGTTTCTTCCCCCTCTTCCCTCCGGTAGACTACGAGACCGATGCTGTTGCTGCCCAGTTTGACTACGGAGTTGACGACCCCTCCTTCTTGCCAGAGCAACCAGGCAAGCCCCCCCCCTTGATCACCAGATATCGCCTATTCTCCTCTATACTGCTTGCATTAGAGTAGTGTAGCATGTTACTGCTTTCCGTTAATCCTATTATGTTGCATAGCCTGTCATTGTTGCTACAGTCATTGATACCATACCCGCAATCCAAAATGCTTAGTATAGGATACTAGTTTATCATCATTGGCCCTACATTCTTGTCAGTCTGCATTGCTATACTATTGGGCCGTGATCACTCGGGAGGTGATCATGGGTATATACTATACATATATACCTACTACAGATGATAACTAAAGTCGGGTCGGCTCGAGGAGTACCCGCGAGTGATTCACAGATTGGGGGCTGAAAGGACCTTTGTCCCGACGGCCCTCTGTGTGGATCTTTGTGGCGGAGCGACAGGGCAGGTTGAGACCACCTAGGCGAGAGGTGGGCCTGGCCCTGGTCGACGTTCGCGGTTGCTTCATAATAACACGCTTAACGAGATCTTGGTATTTGATCTGAGTATGGCCACTGGCCTATACGCACTAACCAACTACGCGGGAAAGATATGGGCACTCGATGTCGTGGTATCAGCTGAAGCCTTCGTGACGTCAGCGACTGAGTGGCATGCGCCAGATTGGACCGCGTAACGTGAGTTCCTTTGTAATGGAGGTTGCTAGGTCTGCTTCCGGCCGCCCTCGCAACATGCAGGTGTGCAATGGGCGATGGGCCCAGACCCCTGCGCGTATAGGATTTAGACCGGCGTGCTGACCTCTCTGTTGTGCCTAGGTGGGGCTGCGACGTGTTGATCTTCCGAGGCCGGGCATGACCCAGGAAAGTGTGTCCGGCCAAATGGGATCGAGTGTGTTGGGTTATGTGGTGCACCCCTGCAGGGAAGTTAATCTCTTCGAATAGTCGTGTCCCTCGGTAAAAGGACGACCCAGAGTTGTACCTTGACCTTATGACAACTAGAACTAGATACTTAATAAAACACACCCAGACAAGTTCCACAGACAACCCAGTGATCGCTTTTCCACAGGGCGACGAGGGGAGGATCGCCGGGTAGGATTATGCTATGCGATGCTACTTGGAGGACTTCAATCTACTCTCTTCTACATGCTGCAAGACGGAGGCTGCTAGAAGTGTAGTCTTTGATAGGACTAGCTATCCCCCTCTTATTCTGGCATTCTGCAGTTCAGTCCACTCATATTGCCTCCTTACACATATAACCATGCATATGCAGTGTAGCTCCTTGCTTGCGAGTACTTTGGATGAGTACTCACGGTTGCTTTGCTCCCTCTTTTCCCCGTTTTCCTCTTCTTCTCGGATGCCGCAACCAGCCATTGGAGCCCAAGAGCCAGATGCCACCGTCGACGACGACTACTACACTGGAGGCGCCTACTACTATGTGCAGGCTGCTGACGATGACGAGGAGTAGTTAGGAGGATCCCAGGCAGGAGGCCTGCGCCTCTTTCGATCTGTATCCTAGTTTGTGCTAGCCTTCTTAAGGCAACTTGTTTAACTTATGTCTGTACTCAGATATTGTTGCTTCCGCTGACTTGTCTATGATCGAGCACTTGTATTCGAGCCCTCGAGGCCCCTGGCTTGTAATATGATGCTTGTATGACTTATTTATGTTTTAGAGTTGTGTTGTGATATCTTCCCGTGAGTCCCTGATCTTGATCATACACGTTTGCGTGCATGATTAGTGTACGATTGAGTCGGGGGTATCACACAAACATAGTCATCCAATATATCGATATTTATGTCTCGACCATTTCAATACTCTTCGTCATGTCCGTGATCATATCCGGGACTCCAAACTACCTTCGGTACATCAAAACACATAAACTCATAATACCGATCATCACCGAACGTTAAGCGTGCGGACCCTACGGGTTCGAGGACTATGTAGACATGACCAAGACACATCTTCGGTCAATAACCAATAGCGGAACCTGGATGCTCATATTGGCTCCCACATATTCTATGAAGATCTTTATCGGTCAAACCGCATAACAACATACGTTGTTCCCTTTGTCATCGGTATGTTACTTGCCCGAGATTCGATCATCGGTATCTCAATACCTAGCTCAATCTCGTTACTGGCAAGTCTCTTTACTCGTTCCTTAGTGCATCATCCCGCAACTAACTCATTAATCACATTGCTTGCAAGGCTTAGAGTGATGTGCATTACTGAGAGGGCCCAGAGATACATCTCCGACAATCAGAGTGACAAATCCTATTGTCGATCTATGCCAACTCAACAAGTACCATCAGAGACACCTATAGAGCACCTTTATAATCACCCAGTTACATCGTGACGTTTGGTAGCACACAAAGTGTTCCTCCGGTAATCGGGAGTTGCATAATCTCATAGTCATAGGAACATGTATAAGTCATGAAGAAAGCAATAGCAGTAAACTAAAATGATCAAGTGCTAAGCTAATGGAATGGGTCAAGTCAATCACATCATTCTCCTAATGATGTGATCCTGTTAATCAAATGAAAACTCATGTCTATGGCTAGGAAACTCAACCATCTTTGATCAACGAGCTATTCAAGTAGAGGCATACTAGTGACACTATGTTTGTCTATATATTCACACATGTATTATGTTTCCGTTTAATACAATTCTATCATGAATAATAAACATTTATCATGATATGAGGAAATAAATAATAACTTTATTATTGCATCTAGGGCATATTTCCTTCATTAACCTGTACTGTTTGCTCTCAGAGGGGCCACCTGGCAGCCACTTGTGGAATGCGAGCGGTCTGTTCGGCTTGCTCCCGCACGGGTCACTCTAGAAAAGATTGTAATGATTTCGCGCGTTCCAATGGATTGGTTTGGAGGCCAATTTCTCTGCAACAAAACACGCGTATATCGGAAACCTCTGCCGGTCATGGGAAGGGAGCCGGAGTTATTGGGATAGCTTGCCCAGTCACATCATCGCCGCCCACATTGCTCCAATCCCCTCCTTTTCCTTCCAAAGAAATCCCCAACTCCTCTCTACTGCCGTCGGCCATGGCGAACTTCAAGCTTGATCCACAACGCTTCGTGTCGGCTGGCCACCACATCATCGGTGGTGGGGACAGGCGTCTTCCGCGCACCTTCTTCACGCCTACAGGTCTTCCTACTTGCCGCCATGAAGAATACATGGTCGTAGAGGCCATGCCTGCTCCGGAGGGACCGCTCGGGCCAGTCAGGGAAGAGATCGTGCATTTTCTTTAGAACAGAGGTACTCTAGTCTGCTCCGCTCAGCCTTGGTTCCATGGGGTTGGTTTATTTCAAGTTAGGGATCCTTCTGTCAAATACACGTTGATTCAGCCTGCTCCATTTCTTCTGGGTGATGATCGTTTCGTTAGATTCATGAAGCATGGTGAGGGAGAAAACTTCAAGGGGAATCATGGTTTCCATAAAGGTTGGCTCATGTTTATTGGTATTCCGCTAGACTATCGCATAATGGAGTACATCTCACAAGTGATATGGACTTTTGGGAAGTTTCACTCTTGGGATAGTGAGGACCCGTACTTGGTTCGTACTTTGGTGGAGGCTAGCTTTCCGAACACACCTCTGGTGCCACGAGATGTGGCTTTGGAGATTATGCTGATTGGGGGGCGCTCAGGTTTCTTGGAATGCTGCTTGTTATGTTCTAGGGGCAGACTTCGCTGACCAGATGCCCAATGATGAGGGTCTAATGCCTTTGGATGGCAACCCTCACCCTATGCCTGGACATTTGATGCCTGATAATCTGGCTTTTGTTCTCCCTCCATATCTGATGCTGGGATGGAATGATGCGTCTGTGGCCCCTCTACCGCCACCTGAAAACATTGTGGATGCTGGTTGGGGAAATGCACACTGGGGTGACTATGACGAAGAGCTCGAGCAACCACCACAGCCTGCAGTGCTTGAACAAGACCAGGTTTCCATTGTTATTGATCAGCCAGAGGGTTCTGGATCTGTAGAGCAGCATGTGGATGTTCAATTTGATCTGCAACACCAGCTTCAGCCTATGCCTGAGCAACATTTACAGGTCCATGAGCAGCCTGCTGTGTTGGAAAATCCCTTGGCGATTGTTACATATCAACCTCCTGTCATTCAGCAACACCAGATCTTCATTGGTATGGCACAGATTGTGGCTGGGCCACTGAGGGAGTCCTGGATTAGGGGGTGTCCGGATAGCCGAACTATCATCATTGGCCGGACTCCAAGACTATGAAGATACAAGATTGAAGACTTCGTCCCATGTCCAGATGGGACTTTCCTTGGCGTGGAAGGCAAGCTTGGCGATACGGATATGTAGATCTCCTACCATTGTAACCGACTCTGTGTAACCCTAGCCCTCTCCGGTGTCTATATAAATCGGATGGCTTTAGTCCGTAGGACGAACAACAATCATACCATAGGCTAGCTTCTAGGGTTTAGCCTCCTTGATCTCGTGGTAGATCTACTCTTGTAACACACATCATCAATATTAATCAAGCAGGACGTAGGGTTTTACCTCCATCAAGAGGGCCCGAACCTGGGTAAAACATTGTGTCCCTTGTCTCCTATTACCATCCGCCTAGACGCACAGTTCGGGACCCCCTACCCGAGATCCGCCGGTTTTGACACCGACATTGGTGCTTTCATTGAGAGTTCCTCTGTGTCGTCACCGATAGGCTCGATGGCTTCTTCGATCATCATCAACGACGCAGTCCAGGGTGAGACCTTCCTCCCCGGACAAATCTTCGTATTCGGCGGCTTTGCACTGCGAGCCAATTCGCTTGGCCATCTGGAGCAGATCGAAAGCTACGCCCCTGGCCGTCAGGTCAGATTTGGAAGTTTGAACTTCACGGCTGACATCCGCGGGGACTTGATCCTCAATGGATTCGAGCCACAGCCGAGCGTGCCGCACTGTCGCGACGATCATGATTTAGCTCTGCAGCCGGACAGTATCCTGGAGGCCGCACTCGAGTCTGCTCCGATCTTCAATTCGGAGCCGGCTGCACAGATCGAGGATGGATGGCTAGACACCGCCTCGGGGGCTGCAACCTCTACGGCGATAGAGCCGAACACTAACCTTGTCCCTCATGAAGCTCGTGACTCTGAGGTGCCAGACTCCTTGCCGGACTCCGAACCTCCCGCGCCCCTCCAATCGAATCCGATTGGGCGCCGATCATGGAGTTCACCACTGCGGACATCTTTCAACACTCTCCTTTCGGCGACATCTTGAGTTCGCTAAGGTATCTCTCGTTATCAGGAGAGCCCTAGCCGGACTGCGGTCAGGACGGTTGGGATGCAGACGACGAAGAAATTCAAAGCCCACCCACCACCCACTTAGTAGCCACTATCGACGATCTAACCGACATGCTAGACTACGACTCCGAAGACATCGACGGTATGGACGACGATGCCGGAGACGACCAAGAACCAGCGCCTACCGGGCACTGGAAAGCCACCTCATCATATGACATATATATGGTGGATATCCCAAAGGATGGGAATGGCGAAGGAACAGCGGAGGATGACCCCTCCAAGAAACAGCATAAGCGCCGGCGTCAGCGGAGCCGCTCTAAATCCCGCCACAACAAGAATGAAGATTCCGGCACCGGAGATAATAACACCCCAGACAGTGCCGAAGACAACCCACTCCAGCAAGATTCAGCACAGGAGGACGGAGAAGCCAGCCCTCATGAGAGAGCGGCAGAAGAAGAGGTAGAGGTATGCCTCCCTCCGGAGACGAGGCAAGCCTCGACGATGACGAATTCATCGTGCCTGAGGATCTCGTCGGACAAGAGCGTTTTAAATGTAGGCTTATGGCCATGACGAACAGCCTCAAGAAAAAGCAGCAACAGCTTAGAGCTGATCAAGATCTGCTAGCCGACAGATGGACTGAAGTCCTCGCGGCCGAAGAGCATGAGCTCGAACGCCCCTCCAAAATCTACCCTAAACGCAAGTTGCTCCCCTGATTAGAGGAGGAGGCGTATGAACCTGCATCACCAGCAGACAATACGGCTGACCGACCACCCCGTGGTCGCGACAGAGAGGCCTCTAGGCCCTTCACTAGAACCGTACACCGGCATCGCTCGAAAAGCACAAGGCCACAGGGGAACGCTCCGGACTTGCGAGATATATTGGAGGATAAGGCAAGACAATCAAGATCGATCTATGGATCGCGTGGGCGCCCCATGATACACGACGACAACCATCGCGCCGGACACAGTAAGTCCGGCCGGGCCGAACAAAATAGACAAAGCTCTTTTGAGCTCCGTCGTGATATTGCCCAGTACAGAGGCGCCGCACACCCACTATGCTTCACAGATGAAGTAATGGATCATCAAATCCCCGAAGGGTTTAAACCCGTGAATATTGAATCTTACGATGGCACAACAGACCCCGCGGTTTGGATCGAAGACTATCTCCTCCACATCCACATGGCCCGCGGTGACGATCTTCACGCCATCAAATATCTCCCACTCAAACTTAAAGGACCAGCCTGGCATTGGCTTAACAGCTTGCCAGCAGAGTCAATCGGGAGTTGGGAAGACCTGGAAGCCGCATTCCTCGATAACTTCCAAGGCACGTATGTGCGATCACCAGACGCCGATGACCTAAGCCACATAATTCAGCAGCCAGACGAATCGGCCAGACAATTCTGGACACGGTTCTTAACCAAGAAAAACCAAATCGTCGACTGTCCGGATGCGGAGGCCCTCGCGGCCTTCAAGCATAACATCCGCAACGAGTGGCTTGCCCGGCACCTGGGACAGGAAAAGCCGAAATCCATGGCAGCCCTCACATCACTCATGACCCGCTTCTGCGCGGGTGAGGACAGCTGGCTAGCACGCAGCAACAACCTTAGCAAAAATTCTGGCAGTCCGGATATGAAGGACCGTAATGGCAGGTCGCGTCGCAACAAAAACAAACGCCGCATTAATGGCGATAATAGTGAAGATACGGCAGTCAATGCCGGATTCAGAGGCTCTAAACCCGGTCAGCAGAAAAAGCCATTCAAAAGAACTACTCCGGGTCCGTCCAATTTGGACCGAATACTCGACCGCTCGTGCCAGATACACGGCACCCCCGAAAAGCCAGCCAACCACACCAATAGGGACTGTTGGGTATTCAAGCAGGCAGGCAAGTTAATTGCCAAAAACAACGACAAGGGGCTGCATAGAGATGACGAGGAAGAGACCCGACCGCCGAACAATAGAGGACAAAAGGGTTTCCCCCCACAAGTGCGGACAGTGAACATGATATACGCAACACACATACCCAAAAGGGAGCGGAAGCGTGCACTCAGGGATGTATACGCGACGGAGCCAGTTGCCCCGAAGTTCAATCCATGGCCCTCCTGCCCGATCACTTTTGACCGAAGGGACCACCCCACCAGCATCCGCCACGGCGGATTCGCCGCATTGGTTTTAGACTCAATCGTCGATGGATTTCACCTCCAGAGTCCTGATGGACGGCGGCAGCAGCCTGAACCTGCTTTATCAGGATACCGTGTGCAAAATGGGCATAGACCCCTCAAGGATTAAACCAACCAAAACAACCTTTAAAGGCGTCATACCAGGTGTAGAAGCCAATTGTACAGGCTCAGTTACACTGGAAGTGGTCTTTGGATCCCCGGATAACTTCCAAAGCGAGGAGTTAATCTTCGACATAGTTCCGTTCCGCAGCGGCTATCATGCTCTGCTCGGACGTACCATGTTCGCAAAGTTCAACGTGGTGCCGCACTATGCATACCTCAAGCTCAAGATGCCAGGCCCTCGAGGAGTCATCACGGTCAATGGAAATACTGAACGCTCTCTCTGAATGGAGGAACATATAGCGGCTCTCGCGGCAGAAGTACAGTGCAGCCTCTTAAGGCAATTCTCGAGTCCGGCCGTTAAGCGATCGGACACGGCTAAGCGGGCCCGGAGTAACCTACAACAAGACCACCTGGCACGTTCCGAGCACGCGTAGCAGTGCGGCCCCAACCCCAGCCCCTGCAAAACGTCAAGACAGGTCCTTCGCGTACACCATTACGCTTTGGAGATACCATGGGCATGGGGAGAGGGGCACGACCACGATAGGCCCAGAATGCGGCTCAACCACACCAGGGGCTCTCAAGTGTGTCGTTCTTTTTTTTCTTTTTTTTCTTTTTATTTTTACCCACAGGACTCCGTTCGTCAGAGGCCCTGTCCGGCAACAGACCTGCCAAACTCACGATGCAACAGCCAGGGAAGGAGAAAGGCTACAACGAATATCCAGGTGGTCTCCATTACGAGCATTAAATCTGTTTTATACACCATTCCGCAGCCTACCCCCTGGAGGAGGACATGTTTCATAGTCCTATCCCTTGCTTATCGTACCATTTGTATCGTTCTGCATTCACAGCAGTCTTTTCTTGAATAAGTAATGCAGCACCTTTTTGCTTCCAATTGCATTTCTTTCTTATACATATGTTCATTTATGACATGTTGCATCCGTACATTTTGGTACGGCTAAATACACCAGGGGCTTATGTTTCCCGCATCATGGTGTGATAAGTCCGAACACTTTCACAAGTGCGGCACCCCGAACTTATAGCATTATATGCATCGGCTCCGAATCATGTCTTGGGTCAATAGTTGGGTTTGCCCGGCTCCCATGTTTTGGTACCTTCCGTTCCGTTGTATCGGCTAAGGTAGCACTAGGAGAACCACTGCGATTGCGCCCCAGTTGAGTTGGGCGAGTGCCTCAGTGGAGAAAGCTAAAACTGACCGTCATGATGAGGCGAGAGCCGGTCGCTGTTCGAGAGGTTTTTTGTGAGTCCCTAAAGACTTATGCCGCTTAGAGCGAGGAGCCAGCTTTGTCTGGCCCAGGCGTGGATAGTGCCCCAAATTCGGCCTTCCGAAGACTAGGGGCTTCGCCGAAATTTAAAATTATAGGATTCTATGGCTAAGTGAGAGTGTTCAAGCATTATAAGTCCGATTGCCTTGTTCGTTGTGTTGAGCGCCTCCCTAGATGGACCTAAAAATGGGAACAAGAGTGCTCAAGTTTATCCCGAACACCCCAGCACTCGTGGGATGGGGGCTGAAGCCGACGACTTGCCATCTCTCAGATTTGATAAACAGCCGCACAGAAGGTAATATTTTAAATTAACAAGCGTTGCTTAGCGCATATGAACTAAGTTTTCAGCGCACATGATAACAAAATGCGAGTCTACTCAAATATTACATCTTTGGAGCACTCACCCGCAATAATGCGGGCACCCTTCAGGACACTCTTATAATACATCTCGGGCGTGCGATGCTCCTTGCCCTATGGTGGCGGGTCCGTCACAAGCTTCTGGGCATCCATCTTGCCCCAGTGCACCTTTGCGCGGGCAAGGGCCCGACGGCACCTTCAATACAGGCGGAGTGCTTGATGACTTCAACCCACGGGCACGCATCCACCAGCCACCGCACCAGGCCGAAGTAGCTCCCAGGCATGGCCTCCTTAGGCCACAACCGAACTATGAGGCCCTTCATGGCCTGTTCGGCCACCTTGTGGAGCTCGACCAGCTGCTTCAGCTGGTCGCTAAGGGGCATCGGATGTCCGGCCTCAGCATACTGAGACCAGAAGACCTTCTCCATCGAGCTCCCCTCCTCGGCCCGGTAGAACGCGGCAGCATCGGACACGCTGTGAGGAAGATCTGCGAACGCTCCTGGAGAGCTCCGAATTCGGGTCAGTAACAGGTAATTAACACTCACATGCTTACTTTGCATGAAAAATGCCTTACCCGCCGCTATTTTCTTCAACACCTCAATTTCTTGGAGGGCCTTGTAGGCTTCGGCCTTAGCGGCTTTGGCACTCTCAAGAGCCGATGCAAGCTCAGACTCTCGAGTCTTCGAGTCACGCTCCAGGCTCTCATGTTTTTCCACGAGATCCTGGAGCTCTTGCTGTACCTCCGCCACCCGCGCCTCCTGCTTCTCTCGCTCGGTGCGCTCCGTGGCCGCATTATGTTCGGCCGCGGCCACCGCCTCCTTCAGGGTCACCACCTCGTTAGTGGCCCCTGCAATACCCACGTTATCCTTGTCATTCTTCTTGCAACCAAAATCCTTTTCTGTAAGGTACAATTTTAATAAGGTGTTACTCACCTTCCTTGTCCTCGAGCTGCTTCTTGGCACGGCCGAGCTCGTTCTCGGACCGCTCGAGGCTTTGCTTCAAAGCATTGACCTCCGCAGTCAATGCGGCAGAGGTCAGCAGCGCAGCCTGCAATCCCATATTGACATATTTTTTATGACTCCTGCGTATATCTTTTTAGATCCTCAGTCCGGCTTTTCTCTACGAACACCGAACCGAGCATCAGGGGCTACTGTCTATGCGGTACTATTTTACATATATCAAAATTCTTACCTCAAAGCCTGTTAGAAGGCTGCTGCAGGCTTCGGTCAGCCCGCTCTTGGCGAGCTAAACCTTCTGAATCACCGCACTCATAACAGTGCAGTGTTCCTCTTTGATGGAGGCGCCATTGAGCACCTCCAGCAAGCTATCCGGCGCCTCTGGTTGGATGGAGGCTGCCGACGTCACGGTCTTGCCCTTCTTACGAAGGGGCCGCCCACCGGACTCTGGAGCCACTATGGGTTCCGAGGCCGAGTCCGGTGCAAAGTCCGGGAGGTTGTTCTGCGACACCTCCGGGGCCTCCTCCTCCTGGTGGGTCCCTTCCTGGGATCCCACCTTGGCATCGTCCGCATCACGGGGGGTGGAGGCGGTCGGAAGAGAATCCATATCCGACGCACCTAAGGACCCGCTCGACGAAGCGGGAAGATCATCCTTGGCGGACTGCAGGGTTGTATGCGGCATTAGAAAGACATTACGTGGCGAAAAGAAAAACCATGAAGTTATTCAGGAGTCCGGATACTTACGATCTCGCCAGGGGCTTGACCCTTGGGGGCCAGTCCTCGTCGTCGTCACTGGCGTTGGCGGAGTAGTCCGGGGAAAGAGTTTTTCCCTTCTTGGACCCTTCGGCCTCTCTCGTTGGGGAGGCCTTCCTTTTCTTCCCTCCCCCCGCTGGGGGAGAGGCTTTATTCTTCTCCTCCTCGCCTTTGTGAGAGGAGTCGGCCTCGGAGTCATCATCCAATAACACCTGAAAACGGGAACTCTTCCGAGTCCCCGTGGCCTTCTTCTTGGCCTTCTTCTCCGGCACCATGTGGGGTGCCGGAGCCAGCAGCCCCGTTAATCGGGCGTTCGCTGGGTCCTCTGGCAATGGGGCCGAACATATAGTCTGCTCGGCCTTCGCCAGCCAGTCCTGTCAAAGGAGAGGGGGTTTAGATCCCGCATAGAGTCAAACTATGGAAAACAAGCGTCCCGTAAAGGACAAAGTCACTTACCTCGTCAGCCGGACGCTGCGAGCTGAATCCGCGATCTTCGGTAGCGGATGCGGGAGCCTCGGCACCCTTGAACAGCACCTTCTAGACATCTTCGTACGTAGTGTCGAAGAGCCCACTCAAAGTCTGGTGTTGCGCTGGATCAAACTCCCACATGTTGAAGCCCCGTCGTTGGCACGGGAGAATCCGGCGGATGAGCATGACCTGGACTACGTTGACAAGCTTGAGCTTCTTGTCCACTAGCTTTTGGATGCAGGCTTGGAGTCCGGTCAGCTCCTCCAAATCACCCCATGTCCGGTCGCTCTCTTTCTAGGAGGTGAGCCGTGTGGGGATGCCAGATCTGAATTCGGGGGCCGCGGCCCATTCAGGGTCACGCGGCTCGGTGATGTAGAACCACCCCGATTTCCACCCCTTAATGGTTTCCACGAAAGTGCCCTCAATCCAAGTAACGTTGGACATCCTGCCCACCATGGCGCCTCCGCACTCCACTTGGCTTCCCTTCACAACCTTCGGCTTGACACTGAAGGTCTTGAGCCACAAGCCGAAGTGGGGCTGGATGCAGAGGAAGGCCTCACACACGACGATAAACGTCGAGATGTTGAGGATGAAATTTGGGGCTAGATCATGGAAATCCAGGCCGTAGTAGAACATGAGCCCTCGGACAAAGGGATGGAGTGGGAAGCCCAGTCCGCGAAGGAAATGGGGAAGAAATACTACCCTCTCATGGGGCCTGGGGGTGGGGATGAGCTCTCCCTCGTCGGGGAGCCGATGCACGATGTTGTTGGACAAATATCCGGCGCTGTGCAGCTTCTGGATGTGCCCCTCCGTGATGGAGGAGGCCATCCACTTGCCTCCCGCTCCGGACATAGTTGGAGGAGGTTGAGGTGAGATGTGCGGACTTGGGCGCTGGAGCTCGAGTTCGCGGAGATGGATAAGCCAAGGAGGAAGAAGGTGCAGGTAAAAGGGTTGGATCTTTATCCCCTTATATGGGCGGACAAAAACATGTGTCCCCCACCGGCCTGATAAAACTCGCTTATCTCCCAAGCGCCGCAATCAATGGCGCGGTTGGGTTACCCACGTCCGTATTGATGGGAATCCCGGAATAAGGGGAACACGACCTCTGCTTCGACAAGACGTGCCAAGGAAACCGCTTCGCTAAACACGCTGAGGTGGTACAATAAAAACGATTCAAGTAAAGGCTTGGTAGTGGTGTGACGTCACGCCACCAAATACGTCAGCAGATTGAACTTGTGTAAATATTATTCTCTCTACGGTGGTGCGTGGAATTTATTTTGCAAAGCCGGACACTATCCTGGTGTTCACAATCTTCCATAAATTATTCGGAGGAGGAACCCGCCTTGCAATGCTGAAGACAATATGCGCGCCGGACTCGTCGTCATTGAAGCCTGGTTCAGGGGCTACTGAGGGAGTCCTGGATTAGGGGGTGTCCGGATAGCCGAACTATCATCATCGGCCGGACTCCAAGACTATGAAGATACAAGATTGAAGACTTCGTCCCGTGTCCGGATGGGACTTTCCTTGGCGTAGAAGGCAAGCTTGGCGATACGGATATGTAGATCTCCTACCATTGTAACTGACTCTGTGTAACCCTAGCCCTCTCCATGTCTATATAAACCGGATGGCTTTAGTCCGTAGGACGAACAACAATCATACCATAGGCTAGCTTCTAGGGTTTAGCCTCCTTGATCTCGTGGTAGATCTACTCTTGTAACACACATCATCAATATTAATCAAGCAAGACGTAGGGTTTTACCTCCATCAAGAGGGCCCGAACTTGGGTAAAACATCGTATCCCTTGTCTCCTGTTACCATCCACCTAGACGCACAGTTCGGGACCCCCTACCCGAGATCCGCCGGTTTTGACACCGACAACCACCACTTTCTCCTGAGATGATCGGGAAAAGATCATTTGAAAACCTGATGCCGGATTTCTCTGTCAAAGATGTGCCCAGGTCTATCTTCTTTAAGCCCCTGGGCACAGTTACATACTCTAAGGCTCTAAGCGCACATGGACCATTGCTTTTGATGACTCCTAGAAGATGTCTCTTTTGGTGCCAAGCTTGCCCAGTATTCTGCCTCCGAGAAAAAACTATTGTGGCTAAACGCCCAGTTGCCAGAGCTTTGTTTGGAGGTCCACCTGAGGATGTTTTGTTTGCTAATGATGATGTTGTGTCTGGAGTTGATTATGATACATCTCCAACGTATCTATATTTTTTGATTGTTCCATGCTATTATATTACCCGTTTTGGATGTCTATGGGCTTTACTTTACACTTTTATATCATTTTTGGGACTAACCTACTAACCGGAGGCCCAACCTGAATTGTTGTTTTTTGCCTATTTCAGTGTTTCAAAGAAAAGGAATATCAAACGGAGTCCAAACAGAATGAAACCTTCGAGAGCGATCTTTTTGGAACAAACGTGATCTAGAGGACTTGGAGTGGAAGTCAAGAAACAAGTGAGGCGGCCATGAGGGTGCCTGGCGCGCCCCCTACAGGTGGGTGCGCCCCCACCCTCATGGGCCCCTCGAGCGTCCACTGACCTACTTCTTCCTCCTATATACACCCATGTACCCTGAAAACATCAAAAGCGACCACGAAAAATTATTTCCACCGCCGTAACCTTCTGTATCCGCGAGATCCCATCTTGGAGCCTTCACCGGCGCTCCGCCGGAGGGGGAATCGACCACGGAGGGCCTCTACATCATCTCCAAGGCCCTTCCGAGGAGTTGTGAGTAGTTTACCATAGACCTTCGGGTCCATAGTTATTAGCTAGATGGCTTCTTCTCTCTCTTTGAATCTCAATACAAAGTTCTCCTCGATCTTCTTGGAGATCTATTTGATGTAACTCTTTTTGCGGTGTGTTTGTCGAGATCCAATGAATTGTGGGTTTATGATCAAGTTTATCTATGAGAAATATTTGAATCTCCTCTGAATTCTTTTATGTGTGATTAAGTTATCTTTGCAAGTCTCTTCGAATTATCAGTTTGGTTTGGCCTACTAGATTGATCTTTCTTGCAATGGGAGAAGTGCTTAGCTTTGGGTTCAATCTTGCGGTGTCCTTTCCCAATGACAGCAGGGGCAGCAATGCACGTATTGTATTGTTGCCATCGAGGATAAAAATATGGGGCTTATATCATATTGCATGAGTTTATCCCTTTACATCATGTCATCTTTCTTAATGTGTTACTCTGTTCTTTATGAACTTAATACTCTAGATGCATGCTAGATAGCGGTCGATGTGTGGAGTAATAGTAGTAGATGCAGGCAGGAGTCGGTCTACTTGTCACGGACGTGATGCCTATAAACATGATCATGCCTAGATAATCTCATAATTATTCGCTTTTCTCTCAATTGCTTGACAGTAATTTGTTCACCCACCGTAATACTTATGCTATCTTGAGAGAAGCCACTAGTGAAACCTATGGCCCCCGGGTCTATCTTTTATCATATAAGCTTTCAATCTACTTTAATTTGCATCTTTACTTTTCCAATATATATCATAAAAATACCAAAAAAATATTTATCTTATCATATTATCTCTATCAGATCTCACTTTCGCAAGTGGCCGTGAAGGGATTGACAACCCCTTTATTGCGTTGGTTGGGAGTTCTTATTTGTTTGTGTAGGTGTGTGGGACTTTTGAGGAGCCTCCTACTGGATTGATACCTTGTTCTCAAAAACTGAGGGAAATACTTACGCTACTATTGCTGCATCACCCTTTCCTCTTCAAGGAAAACCAACGCAAGCTCAAGACGTAGCAAGAAGGATTTCTGGCGCCGTTGCCGGGGGGGGTCTTCGCTCAAGTCAAGACATACCAAGTACCCATCACACATTATTTACCATTTGCCTCTCGTTTTCCTCTCCCCCACTTCACCCTTGCCGTTTTATTCGCCCTCTCTTTCCCAATCTCCTCTCTTGTTCGCTCGCCTTTTTGTCTGCTCGTTGTCATGGCTAGCTCGGTCTTTATCCCTTTGTCTCCCGACTTTGAAGTCCTTCACTTCAAGCAAAGACAAGGAGAAAATTTAAAAGATGCTTGGTTTAGGATGCTACAATCTTATCGTAGTTGCACTATAGAAGGAGATTTCAAGATTTTACTTTGCAATTTTTACGTTGGGTTAACCTTACCCCATAGACAACTCCTTGATTTTGCCGCAAAAGGTTTTTTTATTGAAATTGATCCTAGTTTTGCTTATGAAATTATAGAGGGGATAGTAGGAGTACTTCCCCTACAAAAAGGATCACCCTCTTCTCATGAAGAAACCCAAATTCTAGAGAAATTATGTGAATTGCAAAAATTTGTTGAACCTCTTAAAAATATTGGTGGGAATATCAACCGTATGAATAATTTGATTACACTATGCAATAAGCGGTTGGATGCCTTAGATCAAAAGATCTCCGAGCATGAAGGGAAATGCAAGGAGCCTCCCGGACCTGAGCATAACTTCATTAAAAAGATAAATGCCAAAGATGGCACTACTTAGATCTATCCTCGCTTTTATGCCTAGCTAGGGGCGTTAAACGATAGCGCTAGTTGGGAGGCAACCCAATTCTATTTTTTGTTTTTTGTTTTTGCTTCTGTTTAGTAATAAATTTTTCATATACCTTCTGTTTAGATGTGTTTTTATGTTCTAATTAGTGTTTGTGCCAAGTAGAACCTATAGGATAACCTATGGTAATAGTTAATTTGATTCTGCTAAAAAACAGAAACTCTGCATGTACGAAAATAATTTTAGTAATTCACATAAACGTGATTTTGCATTGATTCTTTTTTCTGTAGATCAATAGACAAATTTCTCAGGACTTCCTATTTTGGTAGGATTTTTAAAGTTCCATTAGTATTCGAGAGTTACAGATTGCTACAGACTGTTCTGTTTTTGAGAGATTCTGTTTTTCGTGTGTTGTTTGCTTATTTTGATGCATCTATGGCTAGTATGTAGGGTATGAACCATAGAGAAGTTGGAATACAATAGGTTTAACACCAATATAAATAAAGAATGAGTTCATTACAGTACCTTATGTGGTGGTTTTTCTTTCTTGCACTAACGGAGCTTATGAGATTTCCTGTTGAGTTTTGTGTTGTGAATTTTTCAAGTTTTGGGTAAATATTTGATGGATTATGGAATAAGGAGTGGCAAGAGCCTAAGCTTGGGGATGCCCATGGCACCCCAAGACATTCAAGTATAACCAAAATCCTAAGCTTGGGGATGCCCCGGAAGGCATCCCCTCTTTCGTCTTCGTCTATCGGTAACTTTACTTGGAGCTATATTTTTATTCTCCACATGATATGTGTTTTGCTTGGAGTGTCTTGTATGAAATTAATCTTTTCTTTTTAGTTTACCACAATCATCCTTGCTGCACACACCTTTTGGGATAAGCCCACTGGATTAGAATTTGTTAGAACACTCTACGTGCTTCACTTATATCTTTTGAGCTAGATAGTTTTGCTCTATGTGCTTCACTTATATTTTTAGAGCATGGCGGTGGCTTAATTTTGAAGAAATTGTTGATCTCTCATGCTTCACTTATATTATTTTGAGAGTCTTTTATAACAGCATGGTATTTGCCATGGTTATAAATTTGGTCCTAGAATGATGAGCATCCAAGTTGGGTATAATAAAAACTATCATAGAAAGTGCATTAAAACACTAGGATCAATTTGATGCTTGATAATTGTTTTGAGATATAAAGGTGGTAATGTTAGAGTCATGATAGTTGGGTAATTATGAAATTGAGAAATACTTGTGTTGAAGTTGGCAAGTCCCGTAGCATGCACGTACGGTAAAAGTTGTGCGATAAATTTGTTGCATGGGGTGCTCTTTTAATTGTCTTCCTTATGAGTGGAGGTCGGGATCGCACGATGGTTAACTCCTACAAACCCTTCCCCTAGGAGCATGCGTAGTAGTAGTTTGCTTTGAGGGCAAGTAGACTTTTGCAATAAGTATATGAGTTCTTTACGACTAATGTGAGTCCATGGATATACGCACATTCACCCTTCCACTTTTCTAGCCTCTATTATGCCGCGCAACTTTCGCCGGTATCATGCACCCATTATTTACCTTCCTCAAAACAGCCACCATACCTACCTATTATGGCATTTCCATAGCCATTCTGAGATATATTGCCATGCAAATTTCCACCGTTCCGTTTATTATGACACATTCCATCATT
This sequence comes from Triticum dicoccoides, assembly GCF_002162155.2. NCBI lineage: Eukaryota > Viridiplantae > Streptophyta > Magnoliopsida > Poales > Poaceae > Triticum > Triticum dicoccoides. The sequence continues at coordinate 17,441,661 of NC_041387.1, forward strand.
GTCATATTGCTCTTTGCATGATCATGTAGTTGACATTGTATTTGTGGCAAGGCCACCTTCATAATTTTTCATACATGTCACTCTTGATTCATTGCATATCCCGGTACACCGCCGGAGGCATTCATATAGAGTCATATTTTGTTCAAAGTGTTGAAATGTAATTCTTGAGTTGTAAATTAATAAAAGTGTGATGATCTTCATTATTTGAGCATCGTCCCAAGTGAGGAAAGGATGATGAAGACTATGATTCCCCCACAAGTCGGGATGAGACTTCGGACTTTACAAAAAATGCCAAAGAGCCTACCAAATAAAAAAAGAGAAAGGCCAAACAAAAAAATGAGAGAAAAAGAGAGAAGGGACAAAGCTACTATCTCTTTTCCACACTTGTGCTTCAAAATAGCACCATGATCTTCATGATAGAGAGTCTCCTGTGTTGTCACTTTCATATACTAGTGGGAATTTTTCATTATAGAACTTGGCTTGTATATTCCAATGATGGGCTTCCTCAAAATTCCCTAGGTCTTCGTGAGCAAGCGAGTTGGATGCACACCCACTTAGTTTCTTTTGGCGAGCTTTCATACATTTATAGCTCTAGTGCATTCGTTGCATGGCAATCCCTACTCACTCACATTGATATCTATTGATGGACATCTCCATAGCCCGTTGATACGCCTAGTTGATGTGAGACTATCTTCTCCCTTTTTGTCTTCACAACCACCACCATATACCACATATAGTGCTATGTCCATGGCTTGCGCTCATGTATTGCGTAAGAGTTGAAAAAGCTGAAGCGCGTTAAAAAGTATGAACCAATTGCTTGGCTGAAACCGGGGTTGTGCATGATGTGAGTATTTTGTGTAATGAAAATGAAGCATGGCCTAGCTATATGATTTTGTAGGGATAAGCTTTCTTTGGCTATGCTATTTTGATAAGACATGATTATTTGTTAGTATGCTTCGAGTATTACTATTTTTATGTTTTATAAGCTTTTATCTTGAATCATTTGGATCTGAACAATCATGCCACAATAAATAAAATTACATTGACAATTATGCTAGGTAGCATTCCACATCAAAAATTATGTTTTTATCATTTACACACTCGAGGACAAGCACGAATTAAGCTTGGGGATGCTTGATACGTCTCCAACGTATATATAATTTTTTATGTTCCATGCTATTATATTACCCGTTTGGGATGTTTATGGGCTTTACTTTACCCTTTTATATCATTTTTGGGACTAACTTACTAACAGGAGGCCCAACTCGAATTGTTGTTTTTTGCCTATTTCAGTGTTTCGAAGAAAAGGAATATCAAACGGAGTCCAAACGAAATGAAACCTTCGGGTGCGATCTTTTTGGAACAAACGTGATCCAGAGGACTTGGAGTGGAAGTCAAGAAACAAGCGAGGCGACCACGAGGGTGCCCGGCGCGCCCCCTGTAGGTGGGCGCGCCCCCCACCCTTGTGGGCCCCTCGAGCATCCACCGACCTACTTCTTCCTCCTATATATGCCCATGTACACTAAAAACATCAGAAGCGACCACGAAAAACTATTTCCACCACCGTAACCTTCTGTATCTGCGAGATCCCATCTCGGAGCCTTCGCCGGCGCTCCGCCGGAGGGGGAATCGACCACGGAGGGCCTCTACATCGTCTCCAAGGCCCTTCTGATGAGTTGCGAGTAGTTTACCATAGACCTTCGGGTCCATAGTTATTAGCTAGATGGTTTCTTCTCTCTCTTTGAATCTCAATACAAAGTTCTCCTCGATCTTCTTGGAGATCTATTTGATGTAACTCTTTTGCGGTGTGTTTGTCGAGATCTGATGAATTGTGGGTTTATGATCAAGTTTATCTATGAGAAATATTTGAATCTCCTCTGAATTCTTTTATGTGTGATTAAGTTATCTTTGCAAGTCTCTTCGAATTATCAGTTTGGTTTGGCCTACTAGATTGATCTTTCTTGCAATGGGAGAAGTGCTTAGCTTTGGGTTCAATCTTGCGGTGTCATTTCCCAGTGACAGCAGGGGCAGCAAGGTACGTATTGTATTGTTGCCATCGAGGATAAAAAGATGGGGTTTATATCATATTGCATGAGTTTATCCCTCTACATCATGTCATCTTTCTTAATGCGTTACCCTGTCCTTTATGAACTTAATACTCTAGATGCATGCTAGATAGCGGTCGATATGTGGAGTAATAGTAGTAGATGCAGGCAGGAGTCGGTCTACTTGTCACGGACGTGATGCCTATATACATGATCATGCCTAGATAATCTCATAATTATTCGCTTTTCTATCAATTGCTCGACTGTAATTTGTTCACCCACCATAATACTTATGCTATCTTGAGAGAAGCCACTAGTGAAACCTATGGCCCCCGGGTCTATCTTTTATCATATAAGCTTTCAATCTACTTTAATTTGCATCTTTACTTTTCCAATCTATATCATAAAATACCAAAAATATATTTATCTTATCATATTATCTCTATAAGATCTCACTTTCACAAGTGGCCTTGAAGGGATTCACAACCCCTTTATTGCGTTGGTTGCAAGTTCTTGTTTGTTTGTGTAGGTGCGTGGGACTTTTGAGGAGCCTCCTACTGGATTGATACCTTGGTTCTCAAAAACTGAGGGAAATACTTACGCTACTATTGCTGCATCACCCTTTCCTCTTCAAGGAAAACCAACGCAAGCTCAAGACGTAGCACTGTATCAGGAGATGCGGTAACTGAAGATGTTGTGCTTGGTGACCTGGACTCTTTTTCCTCTACTGTGGTTTTTACAGCTGACTCGCATGTAAAGGAAAAGAAACAGAGAGGAAGAAAGAAGACTGCTGCCCCTTTAGTGGATACTTCAGTGAGGAGGTGTACAAGGAGCGCGACAAAGCTGGATGGTTTTAAACATTTGAGCTTTGAACAACTCTCCCTCCAGCCCACAAAAAGGCGTCCTCAGTCCAAGCCCATAGAAGCGAAGGCCCAACCCAATACTGAAGATGCTGACAGCAACACAAGTCTGAAGTTGTTCCTCCACACACGCCTCTCAAAGTGCTGCAAGCTATTGGAGTGGAGCTGGAGACCGACCCCAAACTGCTTCCAAGGGATAAGCTTATGGCTAACCCCAAGGATGACTCTTCCTCCTCCAGTGTTTGAATGTTGATGTTTAGAACTTTATCTAGGTGTAGCGAGCCTGGGAAATTTGCTTTCTTTTATGTCAGTTTGAAACCTATGAAGTATGGTCAAAACTGGGTGCATTTTGTCTTTTATGACATGGGATGTATGGCATTGTATGTCATGCTGTTTCTGCTAAACTTGTTTTTGGTTATTCTATGAATCGAGTGCTCGTGCGTAATTGGAAGGTGCTTTGTTGGAATGTCTGTGGTTTAAATTCTGAAACACGGTAGCGTTCTGTTAGAGAGAAAGTTTCTGAAAGTCAGTGTGTAGCCGTTTGCTTGCAAGAAACTAAGCTCTCAGATTGCCCTCGGTCTTTAATTAAGAGCATTTGCCCTGCGGGTTTTGACCAGTTCATTGAATCTCCTTCAAGAGGAGCTTCGGGAGCTATTCTATCTGTGTGGTGTTTTCATGTTTTTACGGGTATTTTAATAGAAGCAAAACCCTTTGATATTGTGATCAGTTTCACATCGGTGCATAATAGTGATCATTGGTTTTTAGTAAATGTTTATGGACCTTGCAAGGGTGTATTGAGGGATGAGTTTGTCAATTGGCTCTACAATCTTTAGGTAGAACCTGAGCAGAAATGGATGTTGTTGGGAGATTTTAATTTCATAAGATCCATGGATAATTGAAATCTTCCTAGTGGAGATGTTAATGATATTTTCATCTTTAATGAGATCATAGGTCATTTGGGACTGCTGGAATTCCCTTTAAAAGGTAGAAGATTCACCTGGTCAAACATGCAGGATATTCCACTCCTAGAACAATTGGATTGGTTTTTCACCTCTGCTAGTTGGATCAGTCACTATCCCATGACGCAAGTTACACCTCTTGTTAAAACTGCTTCCGATCATGTTCCCTGTTTAATATCTGTCTGCACCACCATCCCAAAAGCTCATAGTTTCAGATTTGAAAACTATTGGGTGCATCAACCTGGTTTTATGGATTGTGTGCAGGAGGTTTGGAACAGAACTTCTCATAAAACTCATATCTCTGCAGTTATTGTGGACAAATTGAAATCCTTGAGGTTTGCACTCAAGAAATGGCAGAAGGGGCTGTCCCATATAAAAACACTGATTGAGAAGTGCAATTGGGTAATCTTATGGTTAGATAATTTGGAGGATCTGAGGCCCTTGTCTAGACCTGAATTTAATTTCAGGAAGGTGATAAAGATGCATCATGAGCACCTTTTGCACTTACAGTTTTGTGCTGGAGGAAAAGATGCACAATTAGATATATCAAAGTGGGAGAAGAAAATTCAAAATTCTTCCAGGCCATGGAAACTGAGAGGTATAGGAAGAATTCTATTGCTAGGCTGCAGCTGTCTGATGGTACAGTTTCTTCAGATCATGGGGAAATGGCTAAGGAATTTTTGGAGACTTTCAAGGGTAGAATGGGAACTGGTAAACCAATTTTGTTGGGCAATGACATTCTATCTCTTATTCCAAAAGTGCAGGGGCTTGAGGTGCTCACAAAACCTTTTGAGGTGCAAGAAATTGAACAGGTCATTAAGGAACTACCCATTTATAAGGCACCAGGGCCTGGCGGTTTTAATGGCCTTTTTATGAAGAAGTGTTGGCCTATCATCTCCAGTGATTTTATTAGGCCGGTGAGGGAATTTCATGCAGGAACTGCTCATTTGGAGAATCTCAATGAGGCCTTCATTACTTTGATCCCAAAAAAGCAAACACCTAAGGTTGTTGGAGATTTTAGGCCAATCTATTTGACCAGTGTAGGGTTGAAGTTTCTTACTAAACTAGCAGCTAATAGTTTTCAAGATGAAATCACCAAATGTGTTCATAAGAATCAGTATGGTTTTATTAAGTCAAGAACAATTCAAGATTGTATTGCCTGGACTTTCAAATATATTCATCAATGCAACCAATCGAAGAAGCCAATCATATTGCTCAAGCTGGACTTTGAAAAGGCTTTTGACTCTATTCAGCATGAGGAAATTATAAAGATTCTTGTGGCAAAAGGTTTTGACACCAATCACCTGGGTTCAACAGCTGTTATCTTCTGCAACTTCTTCAATTTTGTTGAATGGTGTACCTAGAAAACACTTCAAGTGTAAATGTGGAGTAAAGCAAGGAGATCCTATCTCTCCTTTGCTCTTTGTGATTGCTGCTGATCTTTTGTCGACTATGGTTAATGATCTCCTGTGTCATGTGTTGCTAACCTTGCCTTTGACAACACATGGTCCTGATTATCCAGTGGTGCAGTATGTTGATGACACTTTGCTATTTGTGACTGTTGATTCAGCTCAGTTGGAGGTTCTCAAAACAGTTCTGAATTCTTTTTCATTGGCAACTGGCTTGCAAATTAACTTCCACAAATCTTCAATGTATCCAATTAATGTGGAAACCTCTGTTGCCTCTGCTCTTGCTACCCAGTTTGGTTGTCAGTTAGGCTCAATGCCCTTCACATATTTGGGACTTCCTGTGGGAACCACTCGTCCCAAAATTATTGATCTGCTACCTTTAGTAGACTGCATGGAGAGAAGGATAACTGCAAGCTCTTGGTTTCTGCCCCAAGGTAGTAGGTTGCAGCTGGTAAACTCTGTTATCTCCTCACTACCTTTATTTTTCCTTTGTAGTATATCAATACCACAAGGTATCCTCAAGCAGTTAGAAAGAATCTAGAGACAATGTCTGTGGAGGAAATATGGTTAGGAGAAGGGGCATTCTTTGGCTGCTTGTCCTCTAGTCTGCAGGCCCAAGCTTAAGGGGGGGTCTTGGAATATTAAATCTAGGACTGCAAAATGATGCTCTGCTTCTTAAATATCTGAATAAATCTATAATAGAGCAGATGTTCCATGGGTTCATTTGATTTGGGATTCCTACTACTTTCAGAGAGTTCCTCATGACACTATCCTTTGTGGTTCTTTCTGGTGGAGGGACATTTGCAAATTATTGGATAAATTCAGGGCTGTTACTTCTGTCACAGTTGGCAGAGGAGATTTAGTGCTTTTCTGGTCAGATCATTGGGAGTTTGCCAAGTCCTACATTCCTGTCCAAGACAGATTTCCAAGGCTCTTCTCCTTCTGTTTGCAGAAAAATCTCTCTGTCGTGGAAGTGTTACAAGCAGGAAATTTACAACACATGTTTTCTTTGCCTCTGTCTGAATTGGCTTTTAAGGAGTTCAACCAACTATCTAGCATGTTGGCTGAGATTTCTCTGGACAATGGTTGCAATGACATCTGGGCTTGGATGCATGGGAAGAAGTCTGAATACTCAGCAAAGAAGTTCTATGATTTTGTTCATCAACCAGTTCTTGCCAATCCCATTTTGAGTTGGGTTTGGAAGAGTTGCTGCACCATGACAATTAAAATGTTTGCCTGGCTGATCTTTATGGACAGAGTTAACACCAAGGATATGATCCAGCGTAGACAGTGGAAAATTAATGATGGGCCTAACTGTGTTCTTTGCCTGGCTGGAGTGCTTGAGGATAGGAACCATCTTTTCTTCCAATGCAACTATAGTATGAGAATTTGGAATTATCTTCAAGTCACCTGGTTGGACAACAATGACATGGTGCAAATTGCCTTACACGCCGGGAAAGATTTTAATAAACCATTCTTCTCAGAAGTGGTTTTCCTTGCTTGACGGAACATTTGGAAAGTCAGGAATGACAGGGCTTTCAGACATATCAGCCACTCTTTCAGGCAGTGGAGGAATGGGTTTATTCATGACATTACCCTCCTTTCTCACAGGATCAAGACCAGATACAGGGATGCTCTGCTCAAGTGTATTGATCTTTTACCTCCTTGAGGTGCTCCACAGATGTATCTCTCTTTTCTTTGCTTTAGACTTTAGTGCTTTTATTCTTTTTAGATTAGTGTAGCCTGTCTTGTATAGCCCTTTCTTTTTGTTTTTGTTCCTCTCCTTGAGGAACCTTTGTATTTGTTTGTTTCAGCTTTAACAAAATGCTGTGGGGTGTAAGCCCTGCAGTCTTTATGGTAAAAAAACACCCAATACAATGGTAAATTGTATAGGTGCACTAATTCGGCGAACAGATGGTGATACAAGTGCAATATGGATGGTAGATATAGGTTTTTGTAATCTGAAAATATAAAAACAGCAAGGTAACTAATGATAAAAGTAAGCACAAACGGTATTGCAATGCTTCAAAACAAGGCCTAGGGTTCATACTTTCACTAGTGCAAGTTCTCTCAACAAGGATAACATAATTAGATCATATAACTATCCCTCAACATGCAACAAAGAGTCACTCCAAAGTCACTAATAGCGGAGAGCAAACGAAGAGATTATTGTAGGGTACGAAGCCACCTCAAAGTTATTCTTTCTGATCGATCTATTCAAGAGCCCATAGTAAAATAACACGAATCTATTCTTTCCGTTCGATCTATCCTAGAGTTCGTACTAGAATAACACCTTAAGACACACATCAACCAAAACCCTAATGTCACCTAGATACTCTAATGTCACCACAAGTATCCGTGGATATGATTATACGATATGCATCACACAATCTCAGATTCATCTATTCGAACCAACACAAAGTACTTCAAAGAGTGCATCAAAGTTTCTACCGGAGAGTCAAGACGAAAACATGTGCCAACCCCTATGCATAAGTTCACAAGGTCACTGAACCTGCAAGTTGATCACCAAAACATACATCAAGTGAATCAATAGAATACCCCATTGTCACCACGGGTATCCTATGCAAGAATGGTTTCAAATAGCGGAGATAGCATCCGCTATTGCGTCCGCAATAGCGCTAGCGCAATAGCATCCGCTATTGCTCAAATTAAATATTATTATTTTTTGTTAAGGATCTAGAAATTTTTTTTCCAACCGGGCTCACACCCATTTCCATTAATTTTGCAATCAACGGAAATACATCAGTCTGTTACTGTTGTTTGGAGAGCAACGCAAAATGAGCATCGAGCCGAATAAGACCAACTACCAAGCAAAGGAGACTGAAAGGGGAAGAGCGGGTTGATGCATCGCCAGGAAACCCACTGCATGATAGCCCTGAAGCGGACTATCAGCCGTGGGGCGAAAACCTGACGACACAATCAACCAAAGCTCGCTACAGATTTAACCTGACTAGAGTCTAGCCTTGAGAGGATAGGATAATCAACACCAAAAGGAGCGATCCAGCGGGCATCAAACCCCAGTGGATATAAGGCTAAGCTAAGATGAGACTATCATGATCTAACCAATCTGTATGCCATCACCATCTCCCAGCAGAAGCCTGCCACGCGCATAAGGTCTATCCGCCAGCGCCGCTGCCACATGAGCCAGTCTCTTCACGCCATCCTGGAATTTCCTCCTGTCATCCTCCTTAAGCAACCCTGCCCAGTATAACATAAAATAGTAAGCGGTGAAGACAGCCTCCAGCGGAGAACGAGCATTATACTTATCAAAAGTAGTTTTGTTGCGAAGGCACCAAATTCCCCAGCATACTGCCGTAATGACCATCATATAGAATTTTTTGCCTCCAGGGAACAAATTATACATCCAAGCCAGACTTTGCCATATTGACCTGGGAGCACAAGAGGCCCCAACAGTCCACCCCAGCACCCCCCAAACTGTGCGGGCGAGAGGGCAAGTGAAAAAAAGATGGTTAGCAGTTTCCACATTAGTACAAAAAGAGCACACCGGGTTCCCTGGCCAATTCCTCCGCCGCATGTTATCGCGCGTGAGAACAGCATTTTGGAATAATTGCCATAGGAAAATTTTTATTTTCAATGGGATAGTCGCTTTCCATACCCACTTATAATTAGGGCCAGATAAGTCTCTCTCCAGCCACTTATATACAGATTTAGTGGTGAATCTACCTCCCCTATTCAGAGACCAGGAAATAGCATCAGGGTTCTCATTCAGATGCAACTTCTTAGCCTCACACACCATCCACTTCCATTGTTCCTCCAGCTCTCCAAAGAGTCTACGTCTGAAGGGAAGATTATATTCATTGTCTACAAAAGAGGCGATAGAACAATCTTGATCTTGACAGATATCATACAAACAGGGAAACGTTCCCGCAGGATATCATTTTCCACCCATGGGTCATGCCAAACCCTTGCCAGGTCCCCCTTGTTAATATTGACTCTTCTCCCGGCCATATAAACGTCTTTGACCTTCATGATAGATTTCCAACAGGGAGAGTCAGAGAAGCGGCTGCGAATGTTCGCGACCGTTTTGTTTCTGAAATATCTTGCCCGGATGATGCGTTGCCATAACCCATCACCAGTTTCCAGTTTCCACCACCACTTCACAAGTAGGTTGATATTTTGTTTGTGAAGGTCTTTTATGCCCAAGCCACCAATATTTCTCGATCGGCAAATTCTAGCCCATTTAACCATATGATAAGCACGCTTCTTATTCTTCCTCCTCCAAAAGAAACGTCTGCGATGTTTGTTAATCTTTTCTATCAATGTTTTGTTGAAAAGGAACATCGACATCAAGTAAGATGGGATACCATCCAAACTAGAATCAAGCAAGGTGAGCCTAGCACCAAAGGAGGCTGCATATGCCACCCATGCATCCAGTTTCTTGACCATTTTAACATCCAGGGAATCCAACTCAATGTTCTTAAGAGTGGAATAAGTAACTGGAACTCCTAAATATTTCATAGGTAAAGATCCCACACGACAGCCAAACAGATCAGCATATATGCTGTCCGTGTCATTATCCCCTCCCACCACAAACACTTCGCTCTTATCATAGTTAATTTTTAAGCCAGACATAAGTTCAAAAAGATACAACAACAGCTTAATGTTGATAGCTTTGTCAACATCATGTTCGAAGCACAGGACAGTATCGTCTGCATACTGCAGGATGCCTACCCCTCCTTCTACCAACCCAAAAGCAAGCCCCTTAATGAGATTATTTTTTTGGGCTGAAATGACCATCTTAGTCAGGCATTCTGCCGCAAGATTAAAAAGAAACGGAGAGTGTGGGTCACCTTGTCTCACCCCTTTAGCGCTCTGGATATAGGGCCCTATCTCGTCATTGATCTAGTGCTTTTAAAAATCCGCTACGCGGGCATAGCTCCCGCAATATCGCCCGCTATCCGCATTCTGCTACGCGGACCCCAATCCGCTACCAGCCCGCTATCCGCTATTTAAAACCATGCAAGACATACATAAAGTGTTCTCAAATCCTTAAAGACTCAATCCGATAAGATATCTTCAAAGGGAAAACTCAATCCATTACAAGAAGATAGAGGGGGAGAAACATCATAAGATCCAACTATAATAGCAAAGCTCGCGATACATCAAGATCGTGCCATATCAAGAACATGAGAGAGAGAGAGAAAGAGATCAAACACATAGCTACTGGTACGTACCCTCAGCCCCGAGGGTGAACTACTCCCTCCTCGTTATGGAGAGCGCTGGGATGTTGAAGATGGCCATCGGTGATGGATCCCCCCTCCTGCAGGGTGCCGGAACAGGGTCTCGATTGGTTTTTGGTGGCTACATAGGTTTGCAGCGGCAGAACTCCCGATCTAGGTTTCTTTCTGGGGGTTTATGTATTTACAAGAATTTTTGGCGTCGG
>NC_041387.1:17452609-17477391 GCF_002162155.2 Triticum dicoccoides
AGTCATCCACAAGGCAGGAGGGCGCACCCAGGGGGGTAGGGCACGCCCTCCATCCTCGTGGACGGCTCGGGACTCTTCTGGCCCCTATTTTACTCCGGGGGCTTCTTTTGGTCCATAAAAAATCATCAAAAATTGGTAGGTCAATTGGACTCCATTTGGTATTCCTTTTCTGTAATACTCAAAAACAAGGAAACAAACAGAAACTGGCACTGGGCTCTAGGTTAATAGGTTAGTCCCAAAATCATATAAAATAGCATATAAATGCATATAAAACATCCTAGATGGATAATATAATAGCATGAAACAATCAAAAATTATAGATACGTTGGAGACGTATCATCTTCCTCGCCTGCCCGGCGTTCACCTCGCATCTTCTTCACCCCGACTGTCCGCGTTTTTTAAATTGGCTTGAGGAAGAGGACGACCAGAAAAAAAAGAGGCCAACTGTGGACTCGTTCGGTATATTAATAGAATATTAATATTCTCTTTTACGGGTTGATTATACGGGGTCTGTTCGGCCGCAGCAAAAAATGGCCCTGAAAACACGTTTTTCTCGACCTGTAAAACACTTATACGGGTTGCAGTTTTAAGGGGTCTGCTAGAGATGCTCTTAGACTGGGCAGGCGGGCCGACATGACACAATCGTTTTGTTTATTTTCTGAAATATATTATGGACTAAAATACAACCCAATAGACCTAAGAAATAACCCAACAGACTAAAAAGCAGCATACCGCACAAAAATGCTAAACATGTCATGGGCCGGCCCGTTTACTAAATGCGTCGCACTTGGGCAGAGGAGCGAGACACATGGCGGGCACAGCATGACCCGTGTGCGGCAGATTGGCGGGGCTTCGCATAGAGTAGCGCGCAGTGTAGCCTTTGTCTGGGCCGGCCCACGCAGGAGCAGCCAGTGGTGGAAAAATACAACGCAAAAAGAGTTGCCCTCGCCCAGCGAATTGGACTCGCGACCCAACGCTAATAGAGACTGTACCTTGCCACCAGAGCTGATCATAAATACAGCTAAGTATGCAACGCGAAATATTTTACCACTAAGAATATCGACCGATAAAAAAATCTATTTTCCCAAACATTTAAATAAAAATCTGAATACTTATAAAAGAAATTCTGAACAATTTTCAAAATACACGAACAAGTATTGAAAAAATTGCCCAATTTGTGGATTTATAACCAAATTTCAAAATGGAAAGAATATGTGAACCAAATTTTGGAAAAAGGGAACATTTTTTCAATTTCTTTTTTTTGACAAACGCGAACATTTTTTTGCATCTATGATCAAAAAATCGAAACTCTGAACAAATTATAGAAAAAGCAAACATTATGATCATTAATGGAAATTGGGAACAAAAAATTGAAAAGCAGAACATTTTTTGAAGTTATGAACATATTTTGAAAGGCGAACGTTTTTTAAAAACTAAGAACATAATTTGAAACAGGATTTTTTTTTGAATTTATGATTTTTTCGAAAGATGAACATTTTTACAAATATGCAAACATTTTGTCCGCTGATATTCAAAATTTAAAAAATGTTCTGAAGTTAAATGGTTCCTGTTTTTTCATTTTGTTCATAAGTTCCAAGAAATATCTTCTTGTTTTTAAAAATTTGTACGCAAAACGTTATTTTGGAGAAAAACATGAAGGTTGTATGAAACAGCGAACACTTTTAGAAATTGTGATTTTTTTTGAAAAAACTCAACAGTTCAAAAAATAAAAAACAATCATTGTAAATAGGAACATTTCTGTAAAATCTCCCAAAAATAAAAATCGTGAAAGTTTTTTTGAAAACCCAAACATTTTTCAAATTCAAAAACAAATTTTGGATACTCGAACATTTATGAAAACTGGGAACATTTTTTGAAACTTCCGAACAAAACTTGAACACAAGAACTGTTTTTAAAACTTGCGTACATTTTTTGAAACTCCCGAACAAAAATTGAAACATGAACATTTTTTGCAAAATTGTGAACATTTCTTTAAATGGAAACATTTATAGAAACTCGCAATAAAATTTGAAAACATGATTTTTTTAAAAAAAATATTGGTGAACAAATGTTGATATGGGAAGATTTTTTGAAACTCCCAAACATAATTTGCAAACATGAACATTTTGTAAACCTATAGACTTTTTTTGAAAAGCGAACATATTTAATAATATGGGAACATTTTTTTGAAAATAAAGAACATTTTATGAATTTGTGAAGAAAAAATAATAACAAGAACGTTTTTGAACTTCTAAACATTTTTAGAAGAATCTGAAATTCTTAAGAACGAAAAGAAAATAAAAAGAGAAGAAAAAGGGATTGAAAAATAAAAAAAGCAGAAAAATGAAGAAAGAAAAAGAGAAAGCAAACAGAAAAAACCAGTGAAAACCGGTTCAAGAACCTTCTAGAAGGTTCCCAAAATCGTTCAGGATCTCTTAACTGGGCCGGTCCATCTTGATCGCTTGTCGCTCGCTCGACAAGTCTGGCGCAGCGAGCGTCCGTTAGGAAATTCCGCGGTGCCGGCCGTGCCAGGCACGCACGGCACGATTAGCATGGGCCGGGCCATTTGGCCAGGTCTGCATTTTTTATTCCCTTTGGAGCGACTTCAGTATTCAGCGGCGCTTCTTCTTGCTTCCAAAAATCCCCAACTCTCACTCCCGCCGCGGAGGCAGAGCGACGGTGGTTCGAGGCGGCGGCAAGGCGCCACAGCCCGTCGCCGGCGGCCATGGACAACTCAGACTTCAGAGTACGCCTCGGCATGGATAGATATCTTCGATGCAGTCTTCCGTACGGCGGGCTCCCAAGCAAGGACTCCCCGCAGATGGCCTTCTTCGACGCCGCCACCGAGGGCGACCTTCCCCGCCTCAGAGGTGAGCGAGCTCTCTATGGGTCCAACCTCTCAAGCTTATTGGCCGCGCACGGCCCCATTCCTTCAATGCGGCCTCGTATTTGCTAGGGTTTGGGGGGAATGGGGTCTGGGCGTGCGTATTCTCCTTTCGCGGCCTCCTTTGGTTTCTATAGGATAGGCTTCTTGAAAGAAAGTTTCATTTAGAGGCCCTTTGGTTTGTAAGGATGTATTTTTTCGATTTCTATGTAGGATTGGTTCCTATCGTTCACATTTCAAAGGAAAACAAAAACATTAGCTTAGATCTAACTAATGAAAAAAATTCCTATCCCATGAACCAAAAGGGACCCCATGTAGTGCTGTGCTTGTTTCTTACCTCCAAGTTTTTGGTGTTGTATCGAAGAGTTGGCGATCGGCAGGGACGCGGAGGGGAAGGCCTGGCTTGCTGATGTGTGTATCCTCGGTGGGGGGCCGTTTCAGACGGCGGCACGCCTGGGGAATCTGGATGTCATCAGGTGCCTGGTGGAAGAGTTAGGCTTTGACGTCAATGCTGGTAGCCAAGATGGTATGTACACACTTTCTCTGTGTTAAGATTGGCTCTGTTCGTGTTATGGTTAGCTCAATTTCGCAGTGTTGCCCATGTGCATGATCTTTCAGTTTGTGTATATTTAGGTAAACTTATCGCATCAATTTCATCTACTTTGAGCACTGCAACATACCACGAGGCCCAACTCTTGCTTTCCACTTGCCAGGGTATTTGTTGACCCTGACTTGTGGTCTTCTCACATTAGTCACTACCTTGGTTATTCATATATAGTATGAGTACTCACACGTGGCCATGGATTCCATTGATGAGATAGTGGTCTGGTTTCATGTAAATTCATCATTTAGTCGTCAGAGATGTCAGTCGTAGCACTTATTTCTTGTCTTTGATGCTATTGGCAGGCATAACTGCTTTGGCTAATGCTGCCATGGATGAAAGGATAGATGTTATGAGGTACCTTCTGGACCATGGGGCTGATCCAAATAAGCAAGACAATTTAGGCTTTGTTCCTCTTCAATGTGCTGCCAAAAAAGGTCTCTTCTGTGCAAACACCAAGCTTTCTGTCTGTAGACTTGTGTTTACTGCAGTTGGTTGCTGCGCGAATGAGTGGTTCATTGTTCTCTGGCGTAGTCTTCAACTCCTCACTAATGCAATTTGATCATTTGTGGCTTCTAGTTTTTGTTCTGTTTTAGCCGCTGAATTCTTGTACTTCTACCAAAAGTGTACTTCATAAGAAAATCGTTTGACCATTTTTGCACTGTTCATGCTGGTTTTTGGTGCTATCCAATTATACAACGGTTTCAGCGTGCAACTTACCTGTCAAACCCTAGCTGAGATTATGTCCAGTCCGGTTCTGATAATTTGCAATCTAGTATTCCTACTTGTTTTATTTCATTTTCATGGCATATTAGATGAACGCAGTCACGTGACTTGGAGCTTGAGGCCATCTAGCAGATGGTGGAATTTACATTGTTTCTGTTCAGTTTGTCCTCCATATGAACTAATACTTCCGGTTCCCAGTTAAAAAAGCTTGTACGTTTGGTCTTACTTTATGTTTTTGTCTCCTTATAACAAAACGATAACATATCATGCGCTTGTTTTTCCGGTTCTGTAGCATTGCTGTGTCTCTTAAATAGTTTCACCAAAAATAATCATGATGTAGTTGATTCGTGCTTGGCCTCTAGCCAAGGCAAACAGGCGGTGGTTCCTGATAATGCTTAAGAATACGTTTTTTCTGTGCGACAGATGCTTATTTTTCATGGTAACTTTATCTTGTGTTTTTTTCCTCACCATGTCTAGGACGCGATGAAGCAGCGAAATTGTTGCTATCTAGAGGAGCTAGTGTTGATATAGCTCCTCATGATCTGACACCACTACATTTCGCTGCTGGCTATGGGATGACTGGTGTCATGAAAGTTCTATTGGAGCACCATGCAGATGTAATAAGAAAATCCCATGTTTTTTTTATTTGAGATTTATATGCTACCTTGTTAGAATGCAGATTCATCAAGAATTCTAGATTTTCTATGTTGGAATGCGGTCCCACACCTGTCTCTCTACATTTCTAAAGAACATCAGTTCAGAATCATATATAGAGTGGTTAGCTGGAATGGGCAACTCAAATGGCTTTTCCACAGGATAGGTTCCTGATTTAACATGTGCACCATCGCTTATTTTTCTCTTGCTGTATGGTCTTGTGTTCTTCATGATGTCATAGCAGATATTGATGTCAAATGTATGGCTTGGGATCCCTTTTGTTCTTATGCAGAGCCAGGATAGGTTCCTGATTTAACATGTGCATTTCTTATTTGATTACCATAATGTTATCTGTCTCATACTATACTATGTCATAAATTCTGGTTGGGTTGAAAGAACTGTCTTTGCAGCTGAGGCTTAGCAATCTATATAAAATATTTCATTGCAAACTGCCATGAGCCTGGCTTATGATAGTTCTGTCATCCCACTTCCAGATACAAATAAATCATGAGAACAGAAACATGTCGTATGTCTATGTTCTAATATCCCTCTATTATGTTCGAGCATTTAACATCTGCCTATATCAAAGTCAATATTACACTAAAGATTTTCTGTAATGAAAAATGTAGCCGAACAAGGTCTCAGACGCTGGAAGAACTCCGCTGACTGAAACACTTTATGCCACTCGTTCAGGACTACCTGAATCTCTTTCACTGGAGTGTGTGAAGCTGCTTGTGGAGGTCTGGTAACTATCCACCTTGACTTCATGTTAATACATATAGGCTTTTTACAATATTACTCTGTTACATGCATTGGATAGTCCATAACTTTTAATTTTGTATGATTCATATCTACAGGCAGGCACGGATGTAAATTCTGCTAATACTGAAATACCGTTGGTAATAGCAACTAGTTATGGCTTAACTGACTGCGTCAAGTACCTGTTGAAGGCTGGTGCAGACCCTAATATCCCACATATTAATGTGAGTTCTGTTGCATTTTTACCTGATTGTGTCTTCTAGTGCTTCCAGTTTTCTTAGTCACTGCTATTTTCTTAACACCTACTCCCTCCACCCCATAATATAAGACGTTTTTGCATGCCAACATAGCTTGCAAAAACATCTTATATTGTGGGATGGAGGGAGTATTTCCTACTTCGGTTCTAACATGGAAACATATCCCTGAGGCATTCGATGAATAGGAAGTAAATCATTCATCGTCCCTTGATCAAATAACTGATAATCCTCTTAGATCTTGATCTGTCACTGAGCAAGATTGTGGATACATTTTGATCGCTACCAAACCTGGCCTTACCAAAATATTGGTTGCCCCTATGTTTTCTTAACTATGGTTCGGATAGCTGCCAATGTTGGTTCGCCTGCGTGACTTCGGCGCGCCCGTCTGCTTTTCGTCAATGCACGGGCAGTACGAGGGCGTAGAAATCGTTTGCCCAAAAGTTGGCTGCCAATCTCAGCTGCATGCTGCAGGAATTGAAAGAGTACGTTTCTGCAAATATCAATCAGCGCTGCTCTGGCGGCCACCGAAGCTGCACCACCTCTAATCCTTGTTTCAAAGGGAATCACATCGCACCAACATGTCATTAGCTCAATTCCCCCTTACCTATTTCGATCAATTCTTTCATGGCGTGATTTATCCCTCTGTTGGCTATATCTAAAGTATTACTTACCAAATCGTCGATTCTTTATGTTTTGAGACCACATGCATGTGATTCCATCAAGCAGATAATTTTGAACTTGATGGATCCTTTGTTCCTGAACTTTGAACTTGATGGATCCTTCGTTCCTTTGTCATTTTAGTTTATTATTAGGGGTTGAAATTGCATCCATCCCTCTTACTGACAGTAAATGAATGGGGCAATAAAGTTTATTATTAAGTCTGATGCTATTACCAAGATACGAGCTTAATAATATATGTATGAAACCATGTCGACTGAAACAACAATTAGTCTTGATGCATGCTTGGTATATTAAGTCTGATGCTATTACCAAGATTTGACACTTTGAGAAACAGCAACTCAGATGACATTTTGAAGTGGGTGGGTTATGTAATGTCTAGCATAACTTCATCTATTTATGTGCCCAATTTCATTTTTCTATATATTTTCTTATTATTTATTGTGATCTAATTAATATTGAGATTTTTTACTAGGTTTATGTTCGTTTTTCAATCCCTGGTAGCTATATACTAACTTCTGCTACTGAACCATGTGGTTCCTGTTTGTTATTTCGTACTTGACAGTGTGGTGCCATGCCAATAGAACTTGCTGCAACCATTGGAAAACGGCAGCTTGTGGAGTTACTATTTCCTTTAACTTCTCCTATTCGAACTGTACCAAACTGGACCGTTGAAGGAATTATTGCCCATGCCAAAAGGCCTTCGAAGTCCACGGTATGAATTGAATTTTAATAATCATCCTATATTGAGTTATTTCTTTGTCCTTCAACCGTTGCGGCATAAACGTTTGCACCTCTAATCACCTGAATCTTTTCTTTATATTGGACTAGTAGAGATGGGCTACTTAAAAGGATATGTTATGACATTTTTCGAGGTTTTGTCACTGCAGATTCTTCATTCTGTTTTGCCATTCTCTCCTTGGCCTACAGTTCAGTGACATGACCCAGTGGCAAATTTGCAATGCAAGCAAAAACGTTATAAAAAAAGTAGTGGCAAAATCATTATTGCCCCCATATTATAAATACAGAGTACAATGGAAAGATGATCCCTTGGAAAATCTTTGCTAAATATTTTTGCGCTTGCTAAATATTTTCGTTATTTGAATTTTTTTTCCAAAAAAATTACAGATTACATGACTGAGTATTATATGTAGACTTTAATTTTGATGGAAAAACGTGTGTTTCGTTGCCTTGTGGAAAATCCACGTCCCAAACTCCCTCTCATTGTCTGTCTACAACTGTACTAGTACGACTTGGTTAAACAAGCAATACAACCTAGTAGTTGTTTATGATGAGCCTTCTGTTGTCATATGAAGTTTAATCATCAAGCTATGTCTTTTTTGGCACAAAAAGAAACTTTATTAATCTTCGGCGAACATTGTACATTTGTCATGTATATTTTGCTTGTCCTAATTTGTCTCTATGATTTAGGTTAAGCATGATAAAAATACAAAAGTTCAGTTGAAATCATTTGGTGAGAAAGCTATTAAGAGAAGGGACTATCATGGTGCGTCATTATTCTACACTGAGGTTAGTGGTGATCTGAAGAATGATGTAACGGTTATGCTACTCTAAGGTCTTGGCAAGATACATACTAGCATATGCATGAAATTTCTACAATACACCTTATCCTCTTATCATACAAACATTTGGGTTTCTGTTTCAAAATATTTGTTCGTTGATTGAATCAAGAGTGTACTTATTTGACACCGTCTCCAGGTATAATATGTCTAGATATAAGCCAGGCAACTCTGAAGAACAAATATTGTTGAATCGACGATAGTATTATAGGATGTCCACTCTCCAGCCAAGTCTGGACACATGTCATGTTGTTTGGAAACCTTCAACAGCCATGACACAGCCACGACTGCTGGGAATGGTTCAAACCAGCTTCAGCAGCTCTCTTGAAAGAGGCCCATAATGATTATCTGAGGAACATTGGGTCTCAGTTTCAGTTCTGAACCATCATAAAGTGTGAACAGCCCTAATGTTAGTGCTGATAGTCGCAGGCATGGAATCATGGAACAGATGTTGTCTTTTTAAATGTGGCTCTTGTCAGGCATACATAAGCAGCCATAAGCAGCCATGTGCAAGTTATAACAGATATACGCTGTTCTGTTCTCTCGCTAAAAAAACTTGTTTGCTTATGACACGTCCCTCACCATTTTCAATTCTCTGTTTCGATGTAGGCAATTGAGCTAGATCCTACCGATGCGACACTGTATTCAAATAGGAGCTTGTGTCATCTGCAGACTGCTGAAGCAGAGAAGGCTCTGCATGATGCCAACACTTGCATCAAACTGCGCCCTGAATGGATCAAAGGTTACTACAGGAAAGGAGCCGCTCTCATGTTGCTCGAGGTCAGATAAGTCACAGATTAACTCTGCTTGCACTTGGTTACATGGCATCTCCCTGTATGCATACTATATATAATCTGCTGAACTTCCCATTGGTAGGACTACAAAGAAGCTTGTGCTGCATTCATGGCTGGCCTGCAGCTGGACCCTGGAAATGCTGAGATGGAGAAAGCGCTGCGGTAAGCCATCCTAACTCGTGCTTCTCTTTCCAAGAATCTCTCCAATGACGGGGACTTGTTGGATTTTGATAAGTTCACTAGTATTCGTAGACTTTGGTTTCTTATATAATTTCTCTATGTAGTACGGGATCACCACCAAACTAGAGCGGTGCGAAAGACGGAACCGACAATTCTTTTTCATGTTTGTTGATGCGCACTTCAGGGAACTAGCTTAACTTGGCTCCTGTTTGCAGGGAGGCGGTTCAGGAAATGAAGAAGGATCACTTGGCTAGGAAGGGCCTCAAGCGATCCGACTAGAGGAAAACCGTGGATCGCCCTGCCCCGTTCCGTGTAAATATTTATCCCAGTGCTAGGAAACGTACCTAGGTCCCTTCTTTTGGGTACCGTAGCGTAGTGGTGGTAGTAAGAAGGCACTTGGTGAGTAGCACTATGAGTCGATTACTCTGGCTTGCCTGTCAATGGAGGCGCTGATGCAGAATGCCGGTCGAGTAGTAAACCCTAGGTGTAGTGGAAGTGGACGTTTCCTTTCCTGCGTGCGGCGAAAGAGGACCACCATGTTTGTCATCTCAATGGGCCTTGTTCCTTAGTTTGTGTGCTGTCTGTTGTGACCCGTTCGTCGGTAGAAGTTTCTGTTGTTGGGCGAACTGATCCATCGAGCTTCTCTGAGGGTGGTAGCTGCTCGCTGTGCTTTGCGGAATCTTGGGAGCTTTGAAAGTGTCCTCATGTAGAATAAGATGTCCTTTATGCGGCCCCTTCCAGTTTTCAACACGGGTCGATTTTCCTCTGATGATCCCTAGTGACAAATGCTCCCTCCCAGAAATTTGGAATCAGTCACTCTATATGTCTCATTACACAGCTGCTGCATCAATGTAATTCTCCAACAAAAGGTGGCCTAGAATAATTAGTAGTATCTGATAAAAAACAGAGTGTTAAGGTGAATTGAATTCGTAATGTGGGTCACTGATCAAGAGTTATTAGCACCTCACACATGCTGTAGAATCTTTTGGGAGCAAAAGGGTTCATCAAATAGGGTACGTGCCGTGGTGATACACCGGTCCTCGAATTGAACCATCATAGACCAAATGATCGCCTGATACTCACTCAAGCTTCACTACCTAATGATTATACTAACTGCAACATGATGAGCAGTCCCATGAATCACCAGTAGACCCAAAACACATGGAACTGAAGCAACAAGAAAGATCACATCCTCCTAAAAGGAAACACATGAAACTGAATCTTGCGCCCCCAAGGAAGGAAGGAAATGTGCTTATTGAGAAGACGCCGCCCCGCCGTCGTCGTCCCTGGAGGAGACGGCGGAGAACTCGTCGGCGTACATCTCCTCGACCATCGGCTTCCACAGCCGCACCCGCGCGTTGATGAACCAGTTGGATATCTGTCTCCTGCTCAACCCCGTGCTCACGGCCAGCCTCAGCTTCTCGTTGTCGCTCGGGTACCTGCTTCAAGTTGCAACAAAAACAAAGTCGAGTGTCAAACTAGTGTAGTACTTCCTCTGTAAACTAGCGTAGTAATTCCTTTGTAAACTAATATAAATGCTCTTATATTAGTTTACGGAGTATTAGTTTTGTCTGAAGCCAAACTTTACAAGGAATCATATAGATTTATTTTTGAAAATGTTCATTTTGTTTATTTTTTATAATCCTAGGCAAGCTTGACAAAGTTTGACTTGAGTCGAAGCTAATACGCGATAAGGGAGTAGTATTAGCTTTGAATGTTTCGAATGATACTTTCATGTATTGAGTTTAAAATGACGGTACTCGGCCTCTCTGTTCTGAAATGTAAGGTGCATTTTATTTGTTACTAAAGTCAAGCTTCTCTGTATTTAAATTTGACCAAGTATGTAGAGCAAAATTTCAGTCTACAATGCCAAGCTTCTAGTGCTTGTTTTAGGGTTTTCAAATGTCAAAACTTCTCTACCTTTGGTCAACTTTATTTATAGAGAAAAACAGCAATGTCTACAATCGCAACTCACTATAATTAGATTCGCCACGAATTATATCTTCATATTTTATTTATTTAGCATCGTAGACGTTGGTCTATTTTCCTATATGTTCGGTCCAAATTAACATAGAAACATTTGACTTTGAAATAACTGATACACCCTGTATTTTAAGACGGAGGGGGTATGCCGATGTTGGGATGCCAGACAGAGCTTTGTCAGTGTTAAGCAGGTAGCGAGGCGAGGGCACTCACGGATCTAGGAAATGGTTGAAGAGCCAGGCCCGGAGCACGGCCACCGACCCCTCCGGCAGGCCCCTCAGCGGCTTGCACACCTGCTCCGCCGCCCGCGCCGCCGCGGCCTGCTTCGTCCGCCGGACCAGCCTGCTCACCATGTCCTCCGTCTGCACGGGGTCGTAGTCTTGCTCGTCGTCGTCCTCCTCGTCCTCCTCGCTGTCATCGTTCGCCCACAGCCTCGCCCTCGGCGCCGGCGCCGGCCTTGTGACCGCGGCGAGCTTGCGGAGGATGGCGCGGCGCAGGTTGCCGAAGTGGCGCGTCATGGCCCGCGACATGAGGGACGTGTACCCGGCCGTCGCGGCGGGCCCCAGCGCCGGCTCGAAGGACGACGCCACGCGGCTCAGCTCCTGGAAGTAGTGCTCCTGCCGGCCCTCCAGCTGCGAGAAATCGATCGATTAGCCGCCATGGGTTTAACCGAGGGAAGAAGAGAGGTTTCGTTTGCAATGGAATGGCGCGGACGGACCTCGCTGAGAAGGCCGAGGAGCTTGGCTTGCACCGCCCCGGCGCCGCCGTCGTTCTTGGCCAGGATCCCGCGGCGGCTCGTCGCTGCCGCCCGCAGACGCAGCTCACGGAGAGCCGCCTCTTGGCCCGCCTCGTCTTCACTCCCTCCTCCCGCGCTCTCGTCGTCGTCTCCGCCGACGACGGCGGAGACCGCGTCGCGCAGCAGCTCCTGGACCGGCCTCAGGTACCGGGAGCCACGGAGCACCGAGTCCACGGACGGCATAACCCCAGGCGCCAGAGCCGGCGCGTCCGCGTCCGCGTCGCTCGCGCAGCAGCACCGGCGGCAGGCGTCGTCGGTTGCCGCCGGGGCGCCGAGCGTGAGCGCGAGCGGGCCGACGGGCGAGGCAGCCGGGTGGCCGCAGCAGCACTGCTCCCGCAAACGGAGCAGCATCAGCGGGCCGTTGGCGCTGTCGGTGGCGACAGGAGCAGGACGAGCTTGCTTCGGCGAGCCGCTTTCCTGGAGGCGCTTGGTCACCATGTCTCCCTACCTACCTACCTACCACCACCACCACCATTAACCGCCGTTAATTAGCTTATCATCAAGAAAACATATCATCATCGCAAATGTTTGGGCAACAAGAGCCATGCATGCATACCGAGAGGTGAGTGGTAGACTGTTGCCCTGGCCGGCCGGTGAAGAGAGGTGAGTGGTAGACTGGTGCTCCGGAGTAGAGCTACCGAGGTAGTGGAGAGGCACACTGATCTACGAGGAGCTACCAGAGAGAGGGAGAGAGGTTCAAAGGGGCTTGGCTTGGGTTGGCAGGAGAAGATATATATATATAGAGTGGTAGCTACTGTGCTGGTCATGGTCCATGCACATACACATACGCAGGCAGTGTGTACCGGCCGGCCGGCCCTGTATACTGCACTCGGCAGCTCTACTGTGTGCTCTAGTGTAGACACAGCCACCCTTGGACAATGTATGTTTGCATTGAAACGACGGCACCAAGCATGCATAGGAGGGGAGGGAGGGAAGAGGCTTTTGGCACTGTGACTTTGGTGCAAGCAAGCTAGCAAGCTCTGTGTTTTGGCACTGTACTTGCATGTCCTCCTGTCTCCTCATCACCTATACCTCCTCTACCGCATGCCCTCCATGTCTACTACTGGTATCCATCTAGCCCAGCCTTTCTTTCTTGGGGAGTGCAACCTGCCTCATATGCGAGCTCTCTGTGTGTATGCATCAATGCATGTGTGTTGGCCTGGCTGCTAAGCCACACACACACACACACACACACACACACACACACATGGTCATGGTAGGGGCCCTCGGTCCGGCCTTGGTAGAGGTGTAGTGTATAGTAGAATCGACCTCAATGCTGTGCTGTGCTGCTTTGTGTAGCTGTCCTAATCTATGGAAAGACCAGTGACTTTTTTCTTCTGGGTGCCTGCAGCTTCTGCGCCTGTTGATGCATGCTTGCTGCTTGGTTCATGGCGTGTGTGTGTGTGCGCCTCCACATGCATGACATGACAAGCAAGGCACTCCGTAGCAATTGATCCGCTGCATGCTAGCTGCTACCTCAGTACTCCTACTTGCGCCATGCATGCATGCTAAAGGTGACCAGCAGCCCAGCCTGACAGGTCCGCGATGCACATAAATGGATAGACACATCATACATCAACAAGTCCTTAATTCAGTCATGGATGCATGCCGGGGGGAGAGAGAGAGGGGGGTCGTGGTGCAAGGGCATCTCCAACGGCAATCACCGAGCGGACACCATGGATGCGCTCGGACGTGTCCGCCGATAACTTTGTCATCCCAACCTTGTCCCTCAAATCCGTGGGCTATGGCTGGTAGTGAATCAGACGAACCAAGAGAAGGAAGAGATTTTTTCCGATAAAGGACGGGTTTTATTAACTCAAAATGAACCGTGAAGAAGATACAAACATGATGAGCACACATCCGGCCTCTGCATAGATAGGATGCACACAACCAACACCAACGCACACACATAGAAACGCGCCGACAAATAGCAAAGTCATATAAGATCAAAGCTATGCATATAGGCAAGGAAAAAAAACCAAAGCGATCAGATCCTGGACCGACAAACTATAACAAAGTCCATATCTGCACCGACCATCTCATGACACTACTCGGACGACGAGGTTCTTCAACAGTAACGCCTTCAGGAAGGGAGCGACACTCAAGTGCCACCGTCACCGGACGCAGCCACCCAAGGCTGCCATCTAGGTTTTCACCCTGAAGAATCAGTCCGAGCATTCCGAACAATGCCTTCAACAAGGTATGGGCGTAAAAACAAGAGAAGAAAGAGATAAGTGGAAGACATGGGTTGTGGCAACTGACGACTTCCCCAAGACCCGTCTATTTCTTTTCGTAAATACGCAAAGATTGTTTATGTATAGAAGGAAAGAAAGTGAGTGCAATGAAGAATACAATACATGACACAAGCACAAAAGGCATGAACATGATGCCAGAGCAGAGAGAAAGGGGTTGCTCGAACAATACAGCTAATCCTACCAAACCACAAACTAGAGACTAAGCCAAAACCAAGACGTTCAACATCATCAAAGCCATTCACGGGACGCCGCGAGCGATCAAAATGACGCCTTCATAAAGAAGAAGGCCGTCGTGACGTCTTCACCATACGGTCTGAAGATCCAGACCTAGGGTTCCCCCCGGAGCTCAAAGAGAAACGCAGATAAATACCATGGCAGCGCCTCCAAAAAAGGAAACGCCTCCATGGCAGCGCATCGGTTCGAATGACTTCGAACGTCCGGACCATTTCATAGACAATTAATGCCTGGCGTTGGAGGCCAAAAAACATCCGGACAATCTTATTCGAATATTTGTTGGCGTTTTGGTGATTGCCTTTGAAGATGCCTGCCCTAAAGAGGAGGAGGAGGAGGAGGGAAAGGGGGTCAAAGCAAACAAAAAAACAGTTTCTGAGGTGCCCATGGATGTCACTGGAGAGTGATTGATTGGACTGATCCTAAGCCAGCAGCAGCAGCGGGGGCGGTGGTGGCGCTGTTTGTTGCTCTTTCTTTTGGGGCAGAGGGGCGCCTTTTTATTCGTTCAGGCGATCCCTACAGTGGCGTTCAAACTGACCTGATTTGAGCTGTGAACTGACCACGTCTCAGTTTGACCAATCGAATCAATGCATGCCCGCACGCCTTTCCGTCCCTTGTGTGTCCCTTGTCTTCTACACGATGATGCCACCGCACGCGTATCGCCTCATCTCAACTGTATGTACTCCCTCCGTTCGGAATTACTTGTCGCAAAGATTTCTGCGACAAGTAATTCCAAACGGAGGGAGTATGTCTTGGGTAAATAGTGTACCATCATGGGTGCAAAGTGCCACAGGGAAGCCCAAAATTAATTAACAGCTGGGTTCAGTCTGGCCAAAAGCATGTACTAGGACAGAATCTGAAAGTTTGATGGGTATAGGGTGCTCGCGGCTTTGTTCATTTGGAAGCCATCTTGACAATGCCTAGTTTAGCTAGCTTATACTTCCTCCGTTCCAAAATAAATAACCCAACTTTGTACTAACTTTATACTAAAATTAGTATAAAGTTGAGTCATCTATTTTGGAATGGATGAAGTAATTAATTTGCCTACTTGACACGTTCAAGTCGAGGCCATGCAATCGGTGACAGCGGGTGCGGGATGTCCGACCGTTCTGCTTCTGGTGATTTCTCTGTCTAGTGTCTAGTGTGTAAGAACATCTCTAGCAGATCTCATAAACCGATGTCCTGTAAATTTTGTTTACAGTATCCCGTAAACGAAATTTACGGTATGGCGGACACTGAGACAGAACAGATCCTGCAAACAAACTGAAACACATACGACATATTCAAACTAGCGGTTCACGCCACTTAAAACATCACTGGAGTTCATACTTAAACACATAGTTCATATTTAAAACATCACCGAAGTGCAAACTAAAACCACAGTTCATACTTAAACATCACCGGGGTTCATACTTAAAACATAGGTCATACTAGTATAAAACAAAATTTATACTAGATCTACTCGTCATCATCATCACCGAAGTTGCCAACGCTGAGGTGGTGCTCCATGAGGGAGTTGAAGAGCATGAATGCGAGGTCGTACTCCTCCCTCAACACTGGCACCCGCACCGCTGCAGCTTCGTCCCCTGTGGCGGCCACCTCCTTCGTGTCGAACCAAGCATGCTCGGCTGCCTGGAGGATCGCGGGATCGAAGATCCGGTGGAGCTGGCAGGAGCTGCGAGACAGCGCGCCGCGCTTCCACGCCTGCTCCTTGCGCCACTCCTCCACCGGCGGGCGGAGGGAGGAGCTCCCGGGCTCATCATCGTTGCGACGCTTCCGAGGTGGCTCGCCGCCGCGGCAGCCGAGCCCCCCTTGGCCACCCCTCCCGTCATCCGCGCACGACATCGGGGCTCGGTTCCAGTGGCCACACTCGCATTGGCCAGTTATGGTTGGCGAGGGAAGTTGCCCAGTTATGAAACCATCTTGTTTTGCTTCATACTTGCATTGCTAGTGTTCCCATGTATCTTCTGTCTATTGTTAAATTCCCTAAATGGGGTATCAAGGCTATTGTCGGTGTCAAAACCGGCGGATCTCGGGTAGGGGGTCCCGATTTGTGCGTCTTAGGCTAATGGTAACAGGAGGCAAGGGACACAATGTTTACCCAGGTTCGGGCCCTCTCGATGGAGGTAAAACCCTACTTCCTGCTTGATTGGTATTGATGATACGAGTAGTACAAGAGTTGATCTACCACGAGATCGTAGAGGCTAAACCCTGGAAGCTAGCCTATGATGATTATGATTGTGATCATCCCTCTAAGGACTAAACTCTCCAGTTTATATAGACACCGGAGAGGGCTAGGGTTTACATGGAGTCGGTTACAAGGAAGGAAATATAATATCCGGATCGCCAAGCTTGTCTTCCACGCAAAGGAGAGTCCCATCCGGACACGGGACAGAGTCTTGAGTCTTGTATCTTCACGCTCCAATAGTCCGGACAAAGCATATAGTCCGGCTGTCCGGACACCCCCTAATCCAGGACTCCCTCAGTAGCCCCTGAACCAGGCTTCAATGACGATGAGTCCGGCGCGCAGTTTCTCTTCGGCATTGCAAAGAGGGTTCCTTCTCCGAATACTCCAAAATAATTATCGAACACTTGGACCGTGTCCGGATCTGCAAGATGATCTTCATACACCGTCGTAGAGAGAATGATATTTCACAAATATAATATGCTGACAACTTTTAGACAAAGTGACATGACACTACGGTCGGGTCATTATTTAAACCGTTTTCCCACAACCAGCCTCAGCGTATTTCGCGAGGCGGTTTCCTCTGCATGTCTTGCCGAAGCAGAGATCGTGTCCCCTTATTGCGGGATTCTCATCAATACGGGTACGGGTAACCCAAACGCACCGCTAATTGCGGCGAGTGGAGAACGAGCGGGTTCCACCAGGAAAGTGGGGAGGCGCAAAAGCTTTTACCGCCCCTATAAAGAGATAAGGTCTCTTCCTTTTTACCCACGCCTTTTCCTTCTGCTAGTCCATTCCCCACTGCTCGAGCCCTAGCGCCCAAGCACTCTTCTTCTCCACCGAAGAGAGGTTCTCCAAAGATGTCCGGATCTGGAGCAGGAGGCAAATGGATGGCCTCTACCGTCCAGGATAAGGATATCAAGAGGCTCCGAGAGGCCGGGTACCTGGCCAAAAAGATCGGCCATCGTCTTCCGCCGGCGGGACAGATCGTTCCTACTCTGGAGCCCCATGAGAGGGTCGTGTTTCTTCCTCATTTTGTCCGCGGGCTTGGGTTTCCCCTTCACCCATTTGCTTGCGGAGTCATGTATTATTACGGGATTGATTTTCATGATCTTTTCCCCCAATTCTTTCCTTAGTATCTCGACGTTCATCGTCGTGCGTGAGGCTTTTCTCCGAATTTCGCCTCACTTCGGCCTATGGCTGAAGATTTTCAATGTGAAGCCCAAGGTGCTGAGTGGCAAGCACGCCGAATGCGGCGGCACCATGGTGAGCAAGATGCCCAAGGTTGTATGGCCGATGGGTGCCTTCAATGACTCCGTCAAGGAGTGGCAGCAGCAGTGGTTCTATATCACTGAACCGCGCGGCAAAAAGTGGCTGCGGCTCCTGAGTTCAGATCCGGAGCCCCACTGTGGCTCACGTCCTGGCCCGAGAAGGGCCTGAACTGGTCCTCGTTCGATGAGCTGTCGCTGCTCCAGACGCGCATCCAGAGTGTGGTCGACAAGGATGTCAAACTCGTCGACGTAGTCCAGGTGATGTTAGTTCGCCTGGTTCTCCCTTGCCAACGTCGAGCCTGCAATTTGTGGGAATACGACCCAACTGAGCACCAGACCCTTCGGGAGCTCTATGGTTCCTCCCACAAGGATATCTGGAAGGTGCTCTTTAAGTCCGGCAAATCATGGCCGGGCTCCACCGAGGACCGTGGGTATCAATTATCCCACTCTGCAAGTCCGGTAAGTTATTGCTATGCTCTGTCCATCCATGCTTCAGTTGGCATGTCCCGAGGGAGATGCTTTTATCATGCTTTATCATAACCCCAGGGATGGATAAAAAAGGTGGAGCGGATACATTGTCCTACCCCGCTGCAGGAGGAATCGACCGGACCTCTTCTGACGAAGATGCTGGTCCCAGCGCCTTACGAGGTGCCAAAGAAAGAGGCCTCCCAGAAGGTCAAGAAGACCCGGAGCGGCCTCCGTCGTTGTGATACTTCGGACGCAAAATCCGAAGACTCCGGCGACCATCCTTCTTCCAAAGACGAAGAGGAGGAGGCGGAGGAAGACGAGCCTCCCGCAGGGGGTGGGAAGAAAAGGACGGCTTCCTCATCCCTGGAGGCTGAATCGCCAAAGAAGGGGAGAGGTTCCCTCCCAGAGGCATCCACCACGGCTGCTGATAGCAGCCCGGAGTGGGATCCCAGGGCCCAGCCCCTGGAAAAATCGTAAGTATATGAAATCCGAACGCGCACACGCGCCCGGGGTTGTTTGAATGTAGTAGTTTTAATTGTCGCCATATTTCATACAGCCTGGCGTGGTCCCACATCGGACAATCCTCATCGAAGGATTCACTGAGCTCGGATGCCCTGGCGAGCGAGACGCCTCCAGAGGCCCCTTCCCCGAAGCCTAGGCGCGACACCGAGGTGTCGTCTCAGCGGGACCTGGACCAGGGGGGGCATATCCCTTGGGCCGGACACACGGGAGCAGCGGCTCCTATGCGTGTCGATGGCGGGGGTGATCTTCGGTCTGGACCCTAGTCGGACACAGTCCTAGAGACCTTTAAAGCTCCGGGATCGGGTGAGCGGCCGCCTTTGGGGGGCTTGCCTATTCCGCCAGTGGCCTGTGCCCAAGCAGGGCGGCCTATCGACAACGCTAAGAAGCGTGTCTATCATTGATGAACATCGTGCCCTCATGGGTGCGGTGATTGAAAAGATTCAGTCTGCTGAGAGTGGACTGAACGAATCCTGCCTTAGTCTTATAAAGGGCTTTGAGGTATGTTTCTTAAGAGACCGTTGGGAGATTGTCATAATATGAGTAGTAGCCCCTGATGCACTGTCCGGCGAAAGAGAGTCGAACAGGGGATCAATTTTTTCCGTTTTGCAGGAGACTCAGCTAATGACGTGTATCCCTTTGTTTGAAAACAGGCGTCTACAGGGACGACCGCCGCTCATAGTGCAGAGGTGTCCGAACTAAAGCAGCGTCTGGAACGGGCCGAAGGGGAACTTGGCCGCGTGAAGAAGCAGTTGGAGGACAAGCAAGGTATGCCTGAACCTTGTGCTAATTGAGCACGAATTAGAAGTTGTGTCTAATTAAGATATTTGCATTGTATGTTCTAGGGGCGAGTGCCGAAATCGAGGCACTAAAGAGGGATGTGGCCGAAGCCGATAGTAAGGCCGCTGCCGATCAGGCTCTTCGTGAGAAGCACGAGGCCAGGGTCATAGAAGCTGAGCGAGAGCTCTTGGAGGCCGTGAAGAAAAGTGAGGGCCTGGAGCAGAGTCTAGTAGGGAAAGAATCCGAACTCGCCCAAGCTCTCCAAGCCGCAGAGGATGCTCGGGAAGAAGCCCGAGGTGCTTTGAGGGACATTCAAGAGGCCCACAAAGTTGCGGCCGGAAAGGCCTTTTGTTTTTATGGCCATTTTTACATGATAATGGGAGGAACTCTAAGCGATAAGCTGAATTCTTGTTTTTCCAGGGGCGTTTGCAGATCTGCCTCGCAGCATATCAGATGGTGCCCAATTCTACCGGACCGAGGAGAAGAAGTCTGCGGAGAGGGATTTCTGGTTGCAGTATTTGGCGCTGAATTATCCGGTTCCTTTTATCGATCAGCTGAAGCAATTGGTCGAACTGCACCAGGCGGCCGAACTAGCCATGAAGGACTTGGTTGTCCGGCTATGGCCCGCGGAGCCAATTCCAAGCAGTTACTTCGGACTCATGAAGCAGATTGTTGGCGCTTGCCCTCTGCTTGATGTCATTAAGCGATCGGTCTGCATAGAGGATGCGCGCATGGCGTTTGCCCGCGCGAAGGTGTATTGGGGGAAGCTTGATTCGGAGAAGCTGATGACCGAGGGGCCGCCGGAGGGTAAGGAGCATCGCAAGCCCGAGTTGTACTATGAAGGTGTACTAAAAGGGGCCCGCCTTGTGGCGGATAAGTGTACCAAAGACACTATATTTCCCTGAAGGCAGTCGTGCCATTCTTTGTAATGTGGGATAATGGCACTTTTATTATTTATCGCCTGTTTTGTTTGAATGTTTGTTCGTCCCGTGCGGCTGTTTAGTGTATGTAAATCCTGAGAGTTGGCCAGTCGTCGGCTTCTGCCCCCACATAAAAAGTATGAGGGTGTTCGGGACATACCTGAACACTCTTTATCCCATTGTTGGGTCCTTTTAAGGAGGTGTTCCTCATCATGAACCAGGCAATCAGACTATAGGGCTTTATCACTCTCACTTAGCCATAGGAATTCGAGTATGGTGGGTGCAGCCCCTAGTGTTCGGAAGGCCGAACTAGGGGCTCTATCAGCGCCTGATCGGAAGACCAATTTGTCGCACTTTGCATTTATAATGGCATTATGCAGAATAAATCTTTAAAGATTTTACAACCTCTCGAACAGCTGACCAGCTCTCGCTGTATCATGACAGTCAGTTTTCGGCTTTCTCTACTGAGGTGCTCGTCCGGAAGAACCAGGACACAATCACAGTAGTTCTCCCAGCGCTACCTTAGCCGATGGAGCGGAACGTAAGGTACCAAAATATGGGAGCCGGGCAAACCCAGCTAATGACCTAAGACATGATTCGGAGCTGATGCATATAGTGCTATACGTTCGGGGTGCCGAGCGACCGAAAAGGTGGTCGGACTTTATTGCCGTACTATGAAGCCCCTGGCATAATCGGGCCTAACACAAGGCATGGGTGCCGTTTGTGACAAAGAGGCGTCAATGGGAAACGACGGCTGGTAAGTGTTATTTAAGTCTACGCATTGTAGTAAAATGACATGTCTATGCATATGAGTGCGGTTTATGCTTATGAAAGGGAGTATTTTTGGCGGAACCTGTCATGGCCGGACTGGAGGAGGCTGTGTGTGGATCTGAGTTCTATCCGGACTGCCTTATGTGTTCCTACCTTGTCCGTCCGAGCTGATTCCGCGTTGCCAGTCCTGTTCTGCGCCAAAGTTAGTCTGTAAAGACAAATTCTTAAAGGCAGCTGCATATACCGTTATAGTTGAACTGCGGGTGCCTGAGCGGAGCCTGGCTGAACCATGCCATAAAGTAGTTCGGATTCCTAAATTGGTGTCTGGGTGTTTGGCTGCCAAATCAAAATTTGATAAACAGGCGCGACTCGCTATTCCAGTGGCGGTATGATTTCCACTCTAAGGGTGGGGTTCAACCTTGCCCATAACTGTGACTATGTCACGCGAGACTAGCCTGATGTTGTACCTCGTTGAATCTAGCCAACGTGGTTCATCCCGGTAGTATATGGTAATTATTGTATAAGGGGATAATGCCGAAGACTTATTCTTCGGCGTGGTATTTTTTTGGTGGTCCGAAGACAACCATTAGTATGGTGGGTCAATTAAAACTTGGCCTTTGCACCTTGCATCTTTGATGAGATGTTATTGATAGTTTTATGCCTGTGGGGGCTCATGTAAAATGAAGCCCCCTAGCTACTGGGTAGATAGTGAGTGCAATAAAAATTACTATGGCTGGTGTTGTCCGGACGGTCGATGTGATCGGGGAAGATCGGCCGTACTTTTGTGCTGTGGAGGATCTTCTTTTGACTTCGCCATGTCTGATTGGTCTTGTTGGAAACCTCCCTTCATTATTTCCGGCGCACGACCGGCTGCTTTGTTTTGAGGATCCGGCATTCTCTATTGGTATGCTTGGCCGTCCTTCTAGGAGTACCATGAATTTCACACGGTTGATCGAGTATGCTGCTCGGGCCGGATAGGCTTGAGCTGTTCTTTTTCCGCTGACTGGACTGGGAGTTGCTGAATTTGGTACCAACTTCCTTGACTTGACGCTTGTGACGCTTGTGTTGAGGTTTGTGGATGCTGCCTCGCGTTTCCCGCGTATTGTCCCGGACTGTGGTATATTGGCGCCGGGGTGTGGGCTTTAGGTTCCCCTTCTTAGGTTGAGGTACTGAATTGTGCCTTGGGTACCTTTGGGTGGGGCGTCTGAGTCCGTATTCCTTGGTGGCCAGGACCCTGGTCCATCTTTCTGCGAGCAATTCTTGGTCGGCTTTGAGCTGCTGTTGTTTCTTTTGCAGGCTTTTCGCCGTGGCCACGAGCCGTCGCTTAAAGCGAACTTGTTCCACTGGGTCTTCAGGCACGCCGAATTCGTCGTTGCTGAGGCTTACCTCGTGTTCGGAGGGGGGCATGTAGTTGTCCCTTTCCAAGTATCCATCCGCCTGTCCGGCCTGCTCGAAGGCAGGCTGGTCGGGATTGTATATATCTTTGACACCGTATGGATTGTTTTTTACTGCTGTGCCGGTATTGCTGTGGTGGGGCTTGAGGCGGCGTTGATGACGTTCGTACTTTGCCTTTTTCCTTGATAGGTTATCCTCGATTGCCTCATCGCCATTGGTTTCTTTTGGAGTGTCCACCATATATATATCATATGAGGAGGTGGCTGTCCACCGCCCCGTGGGCGGTGGTTCCTGTTCTTCTCCTGCATCGTCATCCACGCCGTCGATATCTTCGGAATCGAAGTCAAGCACGTTGATACGTCTCCAACGTATCTATAATTTTTGATTGCTCCATGCTACTTTATCTACTGTTTTGGACTATGTTGGGCTTTATTTTCCACTTTTATATTATTTTTGGGACTAACCTATTAACCGGAGGCCCAGCCCAGAATTGCTGTTTTTTTGCCTATTTCAGTGTTTCGAAGAAATGGAATATCAAACGGAGTCCAAACAGAATGAAACCTTCGGGAACGTGATTTTCTCACCGAACGTGATCCAGGAGACTTGGACCCTACTTCAAGACATAACAGAGTGAAGGATCATGGATGTCGCCTAGAGGGGGGGGGGGGTGAATAGGTGCTTTAAAATAATTACGGTTGAGGCTTGAACAAATGCGGAATAAACCTAGCGGTTAATTTGTCAAGCACAAAACCTACAATAACTAGGCTCACCTATGTGCACCAACAACTTATGCTAAGCAAGAAAAACTACTTAGGTGATAGCAAAATATATGACAAGAAACAATATTGCTATCACAAAGTAAAGTGCATAAGTAAAGGGCTCGGGTAAGAGATAACCGAGGCACGCAGAGACGATGATGTATCCCGAAGTTCACACCCTTGCGGATGCTAATCTCCGTTTGGAGTGGTGTGGAGGCACAATGCTCCCCAAGAAGCCACTAGGGCCACCGTAATCTCCTCACACCCTCACACAATGCAAGATGTCGTGATTCCACTAACACTAGTAGAAAAAGGGTCAAATGTGAAGCACAATAGTGCCGGTTGGAATTTCAGCCGGCACTAATGTGTACACTAGTGCCGGTTCGTGGCGGCGATCAATAGCACCGGTTCGTGGTGAACCTTTAGTACCGGTTCATGCCACGAACCGGTACTAAAGAGGCTGTGTCAGCCTGTGGTCAGGCTATGGCCCCACCACCACCATTTAGTGCCGGTTCGTACCACGAACCGGTACTAATGAGGTTATGGCAAGCTATTTTTTAGTCCCACCTCGCGAAGTGAGAGGGACTAGGAGCGGTTTATAAGCCCTGAGTGCAGAGACGATGAAGAAGAGGCTCAATGCTCACGTTGCTTAGCTTCAAGCCTTCAGGAATACGGTAGACTGCATGGAGCTATGCGCAGTGCAGTTTACACTATTCCGAATGGCTTGAAGCAAATTAACGAGCATTGCACCTCTTTTTTATTTTTAATAACTTATTACAACTTCGGACTTCTTCTGTTATGGCAAAAACTAATTGCACGTCGACATTTCTTTTTTTTTTAAGTTATAACTCCAGACTTTGACCATCAAGTTTTGCAGAAAAGAAAAAATAGCAGAAAAGAAGAAAAACTATAGCTGAAAAGAAAAAAACAAAATAAAAAAACTACTCAGAAATAAATAGAAGAAAATAAATATAGCAGAAAAGAAAAAAATATTTAGAAATAAATAGAAGAAAAAATAAAGCAGAAAAGAAAAAAAATTATATTTGCTATTTTTCAATCGTTTACAAAATGACCATGAAATTGAAAATCACTACAAAATGAACTCTGAAAATGTTGAATTTTGGCAAACTAGATGAAAAACTACTCACAAATAAATAGAAGAAAATAAATATAACAGAAAAGAAAAAACTATACAAAAAACTACGCAGAAATAATAAGAAGAAGAAGAAGAAGGAGAAGAAGAAGAAGAAGAAGAGGAGGAGCAAGAAGAAGGAGAAGAAGAAGAAGAACAACAACAACAACAACAAGAAGAAGAAGAGTAGGAGAAGGAGGAAGAA
>NC_041387.1:17479319-17479916 GCF_002162155.2 Triticum dicoccoides
CGCGCCCGTCTCTTCGCCATCCCCGGCCGCCGCCGGCCCGTCTCGTCACCGGCCCCGGCCACCGCCGCCCGTCTCGTCACCGTCCCCGGCCCCCGCCGCCCGTCGTCGCTGCCCCCGCCACCCGTACGCACCCGGCCCACTCCATACACACACACGCATACACACACACACACGCATACACACACACACTACACACACACACACTACACACACACACACTATCTAGTTTATTTTTAGAATGTTTGAAATGTTATCATCGATGAATTAGAAATATGTTAATGTTTAGTTGAACTAGTTGAATTAATATATAGAACGAACTAGTTTATTTTTAGTAAATGCTTAGTTGAACTAATTGAATTAATATAACTAGTTTATTTTTAGTAAATGCTTAGTTGAACTAGTTGAATTAATATATATATAACTAGTTTATTTTTAGTAAATGCTTAGTTGAACTAGTTGAATTAATATAATAACTAGTTTATTTTTAGTAAATATAATGCTTAGTTGAACTAGTTGAATTAATATATAGAACTAGTTTATTTTTAGTAAATGCTTAGTTGAACTAGTTGAATTAATATATAGAACTAGTTTATTTTT
>NC_041387.1:17480234-17481943 GCF_002162155.2 Triticum dicoccoides
GAATTAATATAACTAGTTTATTTTTAGTAAATGCTTAGTTGAATTAATAGAAGTAGTTGAATTAATTGAATTAGTAAGTGTTTAGTTGAACTAGTTGAATTAATATATAGAACTAGTTTATTTTTAGTAAATGCTTATTTTGAACTAGTTGAATTAATATAACTAGTTTATTTTTAGTAGATGTTTAGTTGAACTAGTTGAATTAATATATAGAACTAGTTTATTTTTAGTAAATGCTTAGTTGAACTAATTGAATTAATATAACTAGTTTATTTTTAGTAAATGCTTAGTTGAATTAATTGAATTAGTAAGTGTTTAATGTTTCGCCTAATTGGAACATAGGAAATGTCGTCTGACGACAGAAAAAATTTAATTATGTGCGAATACTGTGAAGACCAGCGCGGCCAATGCGACAGAAATTTCCTTGTTGATGGTAGGCGATTCAGCATGAAGCTGGATGAGACTTTCGAATTCGATACAGTAAGTCACAACGACAAGTCTATTTTCGTAATTAAGCATGACTTATATATGCTTCATTTGCCTGACTTATAATTTTTATTTTTCACTATTCTACTAGCGCATCCCCTGCCATGCAAGAATTTTTGTCTTGGATAAGATAGGTTTCAAAGATATGGAAACTATGGAGGTAAAGGGAGCTTACCTGAAAACTGAGCATGATGGTTATACTTTCAACGTCAAAGTATACAATGCACACACGTACACCTATTTTGAATGCAAAACTTGGCAAGCACTATGCAAGGCTTATGCATTTGAGCCTGGTATGGTTATCACCTTTGATATTCGTCCGGAAGATGATATTGAAGGTAATAGAGATAATGGGTCGATGTGCAGATGCCTCCAGTTCTACCATTATGTGAGTTCTTCTCAACTATATTTTTGTCTTTGATATTGCTTATTCAAAAATAACTGACAACTAATTTCTATTGACAGCTTATCTCCATTCAACCAAACATGTCCGGCGCTTGGTAGACAGGACCTACTACTGTCCCGGCGCTGAACTAAACTGCGAGGAGATAAGTCATTATGTTTCATGGCTTGAGGATCTTCATACTGTCAAGACAAATTTTCTTCCTGCACTTAGAAATGTTAGTACTCAAAATGTGCGACCAATAGTGATGGTATTGAACTACGGTCACATCTATTTAGGAATGATGGTAAGATATTTACTATTTGTCCTCAGTGCATATTTTGCATACATATTTTTTTGCTAAACTTTCATTGCTAAGTATATTAATTAAGTACTATATGATGTTCTTCAACAGGGACTCCCGATGACAGTTGTGCCTCAGGAGATCGAGACTAAAGGTCAGATGTCAATTGTTAGCTTACGGCCAAGATATCCTACATTGCACATGAATGCATTCAAGATTTCTAGAAGCGATGAATGCTTAATAGTGAAAGATTGGAGGAAATTTGTTAATGATCGTAGAGAAGTACTAGGGGGCAGCAATAAGAAGCGCACCCCATGATTAGGAGATAGGTTCATCGGCATGCTCCAGTATGATCAATCAGGAGAGCTATACATGTTCTATGCTATTTTACCAGAGAGAGAGTAGCTAGCAGGAGTGATTTAGCTAGTTCTTCATGCTGCTCTTAATTAGTACTACTTGTCCTTTCATGTATGTGTTCTTCGTTCTGAACTTAAGTGATTTGCTTTTTGGTGTTATATATGAACGCTTATATCATGA